>NC_092766.1:67750782-68050782 GCF_047496795.1 Chiloscyllium punctatum
CATTCACCTACTGTACTCTATGCTACTTTCTCCCCATCCCCACCCCTCTCTTATTTATCTCCCCACTCTGCAGGCTCCCGGCCTCTGTTCCTGATGAAGGGCTTTTGCCTGAAACATCGATTTTCCTGCTCCTCGGATGCTGCCTGACCTGCCGTGCTTTTCCAGCACCACTCTAATCTAGACTCTGGTTTCCAGCATCTGCAGTCCATGAGGAGACTACCGAGATAAGGCATGTTGTAGACAATGAAGCAAGTTACAGCGATGGGGATTGTAGTCTGGAATGCAGCACAATTCAAATATGTGGAGGGACTATCGGGAAAGGAGGAGGTTACAGCGATAGGATCTGTTACAGGATTAAAAATTATCGAAGACACTGGACCACAAGACATGCCATAGATACACTGTTGCAGAGTAGTGAGTTTTAATATAACAGAACTTACATTGGGATGGTGATTGAGCCTGGGGTGTGTGTGTGCACTGTGCTCCAGCACTGTATCTATGTCATGTTGTGTTAACAGATGTTTGGAGCCCTCTCATTGTTCTTTGCTCTGTGCACTGTGGGTGACCTTACCTCACTACAGGATTTATTGAAGGCTCCAGATCTCCTTTCCCTTTGTCTCTCTCTGGCAGACCAACTGCATTCAATGAGGTGATGGACGACCCACCCAGCAGCTGGGAAGGCTATTGAGTCAGGACTTTCCTCAGTACCTACAGGAGACAGAGAAATAGACAGAATGGGAAATTAAACAGATGCAGTGAAGGTTACACATGGAGAATGGCACAGAGTCCCACAGAGATCTGGAAAATGGAGCGATATTAAGTAATAGTCCCAGATTGCTGGAAGATGTCAGGATCACACAATTGTGTGGGAAGAATGGGTTTAGCTTCATGATGCCCTGGTATCAGTGCTCAGGGATGAGCACCCAGTGAGCAGGTGAAGTAATGGCCTCGTGGTATTATTGCGAGAGAATGTATCTAAAACCTCAGCTAATGTTCAGGGGAGGCAGGATTGAATCCCGCCATCTGAAAAGGAGACATTTGAAATCAATAATTTTAAAAATAATAATTATTAATCCACAAATAAGTATGAAACCATTACTGATGTACAACAAATCCAAACACTTGTCCTTTAGAGAAGGACATCTGCCCATCCTCACGTGGTCTGCACGACATCCCCACAGCAAAGGGTTTGCCCCTCAATTACCCTCTGAAATGGCCGAGCAAGCTACTCAGTTCAAGGGCTTCTGGGACTGGGCAATAAAGGCTGGTCAGACAGAGACTCACACATCCCATACCTGATTTAAAAAAAATCTATTAGGATGGTCCCCCTGGAACTGTACTAGGAGCAGTGTCCTGGCTAATCATGTTGGTAGGTTTATGGACAGGGCATTAAACTGACAGAGAGGATGCAGGGACAGGATTCAAGTGAAAGGATCTTTCCAAAACCACAAAAGAAAGGTGAAGTATGGGAGCAGCATGGGAATGTGACTGAAGACAAGCAGAAAGGAACAGGAGGAGACAGAGTTTAACTAAAATTTTTACGTTGAGGGCGGCACGATAGCACAATGGTTAGCACTGCTGCGTCACAGCACCAGAGACCCGGGCTCAATTCCCGCCTCAGGCAACTGTCTGTGTGGAGTTTGCACATTCTCCCCGTGTCTGTGTGGGTTTCCTCCGGGTGCTCCGGTTTCCTCCCACAGTCCAAAAAGTTGCAGGTTAGGTGAATTAGCCATGGAAAATTGCCCACAGTGTTAGGTGTAGGGGAATGGTTCTGGGTGGGCTGTTCTTCGCAGGGTCAGTGTTGACTTATCGGGGCGGCACGGTGGCTCAGAGGTTCTCACTGCTGCCTCACAGCGCCAGAGACCTGGGTTCAATTCGCGCCTCAGGCGACTGACTGTGTGGAGTTTGCACGTTCTCCCCTTGTCTGCGTGGGTTTCCTCCGGGTGCTCCGGTTTCCTCCCACAGTCCAAAGATGTGCAGGTCGGGTGAATTGGCCATGCTAAATTGTCCGTAGTGTTAGGTAAGGGGTAAATGTAAGGGTATGGGTGGGTTGCACTTCGGCGGGTCGGTGTGGAGTTGTTGGGCCGAAGGGCCTGTTTCCACACTGTAAGTAATCTCATCTAAAATTGTACATCAGCAAATAGATTTGTGACGGAAAATTGTGGAAGAGAATATATTATGTTTTTTTTTAAACGGACAACGTTGCTGCAATATGGTCGAAGGATTTGTGACACAGAGATAAGAGAGATTTAGACACCAGGGAGACATGGATACAGGGTGAACAAAAATATTCAGTGGTTTGTAATCTTGTGCAAACTCAGGCAAAATGGGCAACGATAACAATAATGGATAACAAAGGCATTACAGAGAAAGCATTTGGCCTCAGATCATGAAGTAGAGTCAGTCTGAATGTACATTCTGGCTACTACTTGCCAAGGACACAAGCAGCAGAACAGTTTTAGCCACTGAACAGCATTCCATTGTTCATCACTGCATTACACACGAACTCATTGGAATTTTTTTAACAAACACATTGTGATAACTTTGGGAAACTTCAATATTTGTATAATCTGGGACAATCACACAGTCACCATTGGTATTGGAAGATGAGTTTGGTTAAGTTTTTTTCAGTGTTTCTTTGAAAAACACATTGTGCAACTGTTAAGGGACGTAACTATCGCAGAGCGACCATGTAATGAAACTTAGTGAATGAGTAATGTCACCTGCAGAGATCCTTCGGGAAATGTGGTAAAGTGCAGTTAAAATAAATAAAGTTTTAAAGTGATTCACAGAAAGGAAATCTGCAACTAGAAATAAAAATAGACAATTACATGAGTTTGACAGGAGAACTGACCAAGGTAAACGCGGGAAACAGACTGAAATATGTGCCTGTAAATGAACAGTGGAAAATATTTGAAGGGACAATGCAAAATACTCAACAAAAGGACATTCAATTGAAACAGTAAAAACCTCAGCAAGAAATTCCCACTGATCCTTTACTCAGGACAAAACGAATCATACTAGATTATGAGGCTGAGAAGATCACCAAAAAGTACTTAAAAGCCTGAAGTGAGAGAGTGTTTTAGGAGTAATTGCAATGGGTCTGCTAGCAGGAGGAGGGCAGTGGGAAGGGGAATCATTGTCAAGGTTTAATGACACGATAGAAACAGGGAGAGATGAATGTGCTGGAGGTGGTGAGAGTGTTACAGAGAGTGGTCAGGGTGTTACAAAGCCAGGACGGATTTCTGCAGCTGGAGGGGTTTGCAGAGGTACGGAGGGACATAGGTATTTTTATTTATTCATTCATGGGATGTGGGTGTCACTGCCTGGAACAACGTTATTTGGCCCCTCTGCTAATTACCTAGAGGGCAGCTCAGAGTCAGCCATATTGCTGTGGGTCTGGAGTCACATGTTGGCCAGACCAGGTTAGAATATTTGATGTCCTTCCCTAAAGGATGTTAGTGAACTAGATGAGTTCTTCCGACTGATCAACAATGTTTTAATGGTGGCCCCACCAATGTCTTTTACAGCCACAACATGACATCCCAACTCTTACACTTAATGCTCTCCCGAATGAAGGTAACCATCCCAAATGCCTTCTTCACCAGCCTGTCTACCTGTGACACCACATTCAAAGAAATGTGTACCTGGGTCACTGGATCTCTGACTGAAAACACGATCCAGGGCCCGAACAATAACTGTACAAGTCCCACCCTGGTTTGTTCCACCAAAATGGAACACCTCACCTTTATCTAATTAAACTCCATCTGCTATTCTTCAGCCCACTATCCCAGCAGTACTGTTCATCCTGTTGTATCACAGATAACATTCTCCACTATCCACTTTACCACCAATTTCAGTGTCACACAAAACAATTACTTACCAGGAAACCAATATTCCCATCCAAACCATTTATCCAAATGACAAACAACAGTGGACCCACTCCACCGCTGGTCACATGTCTCCAGCCAGAAAAAAACAACATGCCTCCCACCACCCTCTGTCTCCTACCATCAAGCAAATTTTGTATCCAGTTCACGAGCTCCTCCTGAAAGCCATATCCTTTGACACTGATCTGAGCTTATTACCCAGTTTACCAGACAGAACACAGAACACAGAACAGTTCAGCCCAAGACCCTTCGGCCATGATTTCATGCCAACCTTTTATCCAACTGTAAGATCAAAATAAACTACATACCCTTCATTTTACTATTATCCATGTGTCTGTCCAAGATTCTATTAAATGTCCCAGATGTGCCTAATTTTACTACCACCATTGGCAGTCCATCCAACCACCTACAATTCTCTCTCCTCTTATCCATCCTCCATTCACCTTAAAGTTACGCCCCCTTGTAATAGCCATTTATGCCAAAGGAGGAAAAGTCTCTGACTATTCACTCACTCTGTGCCTCTTATCATCTTGTTCACATCCACAAAGTCGCCCCGCCCCCTTCTTCACTCCAATGAAAAAATCCTTCGCTCGCTCACCTTTTTTTGTAAGAACTGCCCTCCATTACAGGCAGCATCTTGGTAAATCTCCTGTGTACGCTCGCTAAATCGTGCGCATCCTTCCTGTAAACAGGGGACCAGAACTGAACACAATATTCCAAGTGTGGTCTCACCAGGACGCTATAAAGATGCAGTAAAACCTCACGGCTCTTACCGTCAATCCCCTTCTAAGTGGAGCCAACACAACAAGTGCCTTTTTAACAACCCTACCAACGTGCGTGACGATTTTGAGGGATCTATTGACACTGACCCCATGATCTCTGGCAAGTAATCTACCTTTCACCCTGTATTCTGTATTCAAATTCGACCTTCCAGAATGAATCACTTCACACTTTTCCAGATTGGACTCCATCTGCCACTTCCAGCCCAGCTCTGCGTCCTGTCAATGTCCCATTGCATTCTACAACAGCTCTCCACATTCCCCACCACTCCACCAACCTTCACGTTATTGGCAAACTTACTAATCCACTCTCCAACATCCACATCCAAGTCATTCACAAAACTCACAGAGAGCAGAGTCCCAGAGCTGATTGTTACAGAACCCCACTGGTCACTGAGCTCCAGGCTCAATACTGTCCATCTGCTGCCACCCTCTGTCTTCTCTGGGCCATCCAATCCTGTATCCAGACAGACAGATTTCCCTGTATCCCAATTTTCCTTCTTTTCTGAATGAGCCATCAACATATTCTGCCATATCCTCAAAGAATTCAATAAGGTTTGTGAGGCATGACCTGACCGCTCACAAACCCATACTGACTGTGGCTAATTTAACTATGGTTTTCCAAGTAGTCGTATATCCTGTCTTTAGAGTCCTCGCCAATAATCTGCACACCACAGACATAAAACTAAATCTGTAATTCCCAGAATTCTACCTCCGTAATATGGTCCAAACTCTACAAACGTTCTCTCCTCTCCCATGCTCCCCAGAATGACACTGGAGGGTGGAGGGA
Organism: Chiloscyllium punctatum; assembly: GCF_047496795.1. Lineage (NCBI taxonomy): Eukaryota > Metazoa > Chordata > Chondrichthyes > Orectolobiformes > Hemiscylliidae > Chiloscyllium > Chiloscyllium punctatum. The sequence goes on from NC_092766.1 coordinate 67,756,242, forward strand.
GTTACAGAGATAGGGAGGGATATCAGGACACGAGGATTTTGCAGATATTAGGAGGTTTGCAGTGCCAAAAGGAGGCTTCAGTAATTGTGAGGTTTCATGGTGATGAAGGCATTTGAGGAGGGAGGGAGGGAGGGAGGATTGTATGGAAATGAGCGGTTTCATAGTTTAGGTGTTTTGTTAGGACTGCAAAAGGTTACGGAATTGGGGAGGTTTAAGCACTTGAGATTGTTACACAAACATGGTTTTGGTTGCAATGCAGGAAGAGGATTCAGGAAGCTGGAGAGTATGGGGTCTGAACGAGGTTACACAAATGGGAAGAGTTGTCAGGAGTGGAGGTGTTTACAGAGACAGCAATGGCCTGATCTGGAGCAGAGGACCCAGATTGGGAGGGGTGTGGGGACTGGAGGTGATTTCACAGGGAGGGAGGACCATAGACCCACAGGAGGTTACAGAAATGTGGAGAGCTGTAGGGCTGACAGGGGTTCATGGAGTTGGGAATGTTGGGAGGAATAGAGAAGTTTACAGGGATAAGAATGTTTGTAGGCCAGGGCTGAATCACAGACAGGGACTGTTTTAGGGAGCTGAGCAGATTACAGAGATAAAGATATTTGTATCGACTGGAAGAACAAACTGAGATATGCAGGGTATCGTGACTAACGATGTTTATAGACATAGGAAGGATTAGGTTCTGGGGGTTATGGAGGCTGTGGAATCTGGATTTCTTTTCAGAGACTGGGATAGCAATTTTGGTCAGAAACAGTTTCACAGATAAGGGAGCATAGCACAAACAGGAGGAAGTTGTAGAGGAGGGTGACGTTTAAACAGATAGTGGTGTAAGAGCTGGACAAGGTTATGGAGATGGGTAGATGGTGGAGACACAGGAGGAGCTTACATTGACATGGGGGTGATAGTGACAGGAGGGTGTTAAATAGATAGTGCATTTTGTAGGGACCGGATTGGGAGAGGTACAGGCATGGAGTGAGTTCGACAGATCAGGATTACTGCAGAGACCTGAGAGGATTACACTGATAGGGATGGTGGTCGGGTCTCCACAGACTGTTGGTGTTTAGGGACTGGAAGAGATTTGGTAGATAGGGAGGGATGTAAGAGCTGCAGGAGCTTATGGAGAGTTGGAGCAACTGCAGAAGTAGGTTTCTCAGACAGGAGTAGGTTATAGATAGTGAGGGTTGTGTGGTCTGAGTAAGTCAAAAAGAGGAGAGTTTTCTCGTCTGGAAGAGGTTACACTGACAGGGACAGTTGAAGAGACTGAAGCAAAAATGCATGGAGAAGGTTACACAGATCGGGAGGAGAGTAGGGGCTGAAGGTGAATACACAGACATGGAGAGTTGTATTGTTAGACGGAGCTGAGAGGGATAGGGTCCGGTGTAGGGATTTACACAGATAGAGAAGGTTGTGTGTTTTGGAGAAGGTTATACTGATACAGACAGTGTTAGGGAGTGTTTAGTGGACTACAGAGGAGCTCAGAGAGAATGTATTATGGGGAGTGGAGGAGATTACAGACACGGGGATGGCTGTCGGGTTGAAAAGAGCTTCTACTGATCCTCAGTGCTGTAAGGCTGGAGGGAGATTATAACAGCGAGTTGTTGCCAAGACTTAATTTCTTCACTGATATAGAGCAGGTCTCAGCATGTAACTGTCAAAGGGAAGTTGAGACAGTCCAGATTAGTTTTCAGAGACACAAATGTTTATGGGAGTTTCAAGAGGGAACAATGATTGGGAGTGCTGTACCAAATGGTAATAGTTATAGGGAGGGTTCTAAAAGCAGGAAGAGGTGACAGACATATCGATCTTTGTAAGGACTGGAGAAGGTTACATAGGCAAGGAGTGTTTTAGAGTCTGGAGGAGATTACTGTGTTGAGGAGAATACTGGGGATAAGGCAAGGTGTAAGAGACGGGGATGGTTGACAGTGCTGGACGATAACCTGAATAGAATCGCCATCGTGTGCAACCAGGCCATTCGGCCCAACCAGTCCATTCCAAAACTCTGAAGAGCATCCTACCCAGACCCACCCCTCTACCTATACATTAAACCCTGAATTTCTCGTGGTGAACTTATTTAAACCACACATTCCTGAATACCACAATCAATTTATGATGGCCAATTCACTGAAGGTGCAAATTTTGGACACACACACACACACACACACACACACACACACACAGTGAGGGAATACACGCAGACACACAGTGAGGGAGGGACACATACGCAAATCGAGGGAGGGACACACACACACACACGAAGCGAGGGAGGGACACACACACACAACGAGGGAGGGACACACACACAGCGAGAGAGGGACACACATACACAGCGAGGGAGGGACGCACATACACAGCGAGGGAGGGACACACATACACAGCGAGGAAGGGACATGCGCACACACACAGCGAGGGAGGGACACGCGCACACACAGAGCGAGGGAGGGACACGCGCACACACAGAGCGAGGGAGGGACACGCGCACACACAGAGCGAGGGAGGGACATGCACATACACACACACACACACACACACACACACACACACACACACACACACACACACTGCGAGGGAGGGACATGCACACACACAGCAGGAAAGAGACACGCACACACACAGCAAGTGAGGGACACACACAGACATGCAGCGAAGGGACACACACACACACACTCACAGACAGTGAGGGAAGGACATGCACACACAGCGAGGGAGGGACACGCTGAGACACGCAGTGAGGGAGGGGACATGCACATACACAGCGTGGGAGGGACACGCACACAGCGAGGGAGATACACACACACACTCACACAGCGAGGGAGGGACACGCACAGACACGCAGTGAAGGGAAACACACACAGATACACAGACAGAGAGGGAAGGACATGCACACACAGCGAGGGAGGGACACGCTGAGACACGCAGTAAGGGAGCGACACGCACACACACAGCGAGGGAGGGACACGCACACACACAGCGAGGGAGGGACACGCACACACACAGCGAGGGGGAAGGCATGTGCACACAAATTGAGAGGGGGCACACACACACAAAGCGAGGGAGGGACACGCAAACAGACACAGTGAGGGGAATACAGACAGACACACTGCGAGGGACAGGAACACACACACACACAGCGAGGGAGGGACGCGCACATACACACAGCGGGGGACGGGGACACACACACGTAAAGCGAAGGAGGGACACGCACACATACACACAAACACAGAGCAAGGGACAAACACACACTCTTACAGTGAGGGGAATACACGCAGACACACAGCGAGGGAGGTACACGCACATACACTGCAAGGAGGGACACGCACACACCGCGAAGGAGGGACAAGCTCACACATGTCGAGGGGGAGGGCATGTGGACTGAAATTGAGAGGGGGCACGCACACACACAGCGAGGGAGGGACACGCACACACAGCGAGGGGGGATGCGCACACACAATGAGGGGATATACACAAAGAGCAATGGAGGGACACATACACACACAAACAAAGAACGAGGGAGTGACACACGCACACAGAGCAAGAGGGACACACACACACAAAGCGAGGGTGGGATACGCACATACACTCCTAGAGGGACACACATTCTCACAACAAGTGGGGGGCACACACACAGTGAGGGAGGGACATGTGCAAGCACAGAAACACAGACACATGCAGCGAGGGAGGAACTCGCGCACAGAAACACGCACACACAGAGCAAGAGAGGAACACTCGCAAACACACAAGCGAGGGGGGAGGCACACGCACACACACAGCGAGGGAAGGACACGCACGCACACACAGCGAGGGTGAGACACATGCACACACAGCGAGGGAGGTCCACACAAACAGAGCAAGAGAGGGACACTCACAAACACAGCGAGGGGGAGACACATGCACACACAAGAGGGAAGGCCACACACACGCGTGCACATCTAGAGGGACACACAAACACACACACAGAGAGCAAGAGAGGGACACGCACACACGCAGCCAGGGAGAGGCATGCACACACAGCGAGGGAGGGTCACACACAAACACACACACACACAGAGCAAGAGAGGGACACACACACACACAGCGAGGGGGAGACACATGCACACAGCGACGGAGGGCCATGCACAGCAAGAGGGACAAACACACACACACACACACAAACAGCAAAGGGGGGGATCTCACACATACACAGCGAGGGAGGGACACGCACACACACACAACAGCAAGGGGGACACGCACACTCACAGCATGGGAGGAGACACACTTACACACACACACACACACACACACACACACACAGCGAGGGAGGGACACGCAGTGAAGGGGGGGACACACAAACACATATAGTGAGGATATGACACGTACACACACACAGCAAGGAAGGGACACACACACACACACGGCGAGGGAGGGATATGCACACACACAGCGAGGGAGGGACACCCACACACAGGGAAGGAGGGACAAGTAGACACACGGCGAGGGGGAGGGCAAGTGCACAGAAATTGAGAGGGTGCACGCACACACAGCGACTGGGGATACGCACAGGCACAGCGAGGGAGGGATACGCGCACACACAGCGAGGGGGGACATGCACTCACACACCGAGGGGAGATGCGCACATACAGTGATGGGATATACACAAAGAGCAAGGGTGGGACACACACACAGCAAGAGGGACACACACACACATACACAGAGCAAGGGGGGAAAGTCACACATACACACACACACACATCCAGGGAGGGACATGCACACACAGCGAGGGAGGGACGCACACAAACACACACACACAGATCTAGGGAGGGAAGGACATGCACAAACAGTGTGGGAGGGACAGGCACACACAGCGAGGGACAGACATACACATACACAGCGAGGGATACACACACACACACACACACACACGGAAGGAGGAACAAGCACACACATGACGAGGGGGAGGAAATGTGCACAGAAAGTGAGAGGGGGCACGCACACACAGTGAGAGGGGACACACACTGACACGGCGAGGGAGGGACACAGGCACACACAGCAAGGGGGGACATGCACTCACACAGTGAGGGGGATGTACACAAAGTGCAAGGGAGGGACACACATACACACAAACACACACAAACACACACAGAGCAAGGGGGAAAAGTCACACATACACAGCGAGGGAGGGACACGCACATACACAGCAATGGGGACACACACACACACACACACACACACACACACACACACACAGAGCGAGGGAGGGACACACACACACTCACACACACAGCGAGCGAAGGACACACAAACAGCGAGGGAGTGAAACGTACACATACAGTGAGAGAGTGACACACACACACAAACACACACACAGTGAGGCAGGGAAGGACACGCACACACACAGAGCAAGTGAGGGACACACACTCACAGCAAGAGAGGGACATGCACACACACAGCGAGGGGGGAGACACATGCTCACTCAACAAGGGAGGGCCAAGCACACACTCGCACAGCAAGAGGGACACACACACACACACACACACACACACACACAGAGCAAGCGTGGAAAGTCATACATACACAGCGAGGGAGGGACACGCACATACACAGAGCGAGAGAGGGACACACACACACGCACAGAGTGAGGGAGGACGTACACTCACAGTGAGGGAGGGACACTCAGCGAAGGGACACACACACAGGCACAGTGAGGGAAAGACATGCATGCGCACATACACAGAGAGAGAGTGAGGGACACACACAGAGCGAGGGACGGGGACACACACACACGCAATGTGAAGGAGTGACATGCAAACACACACAGTGAGAGGGGGATACACGCAGACACACAGTGAGGCAGGGACACACAAACACAGACACACACAGAGCAAGAGAGGGACACTCGCAAACACAGCGAGGGGGAGACACATGCACACACACGCACAGCAAGAGGTACACATATACACACACACACAGAGCAAGAGAGGGACACGCACGCACGCACACACACAACCAGGGAGGGATATGCACACACAGCAAGGGAGGGTCACACACAAACACACACACACACACACACACACACACACACACAGAGGGAGGGACACGCACATACACACATATATACACACAGCGAGGGAGAGACACGCGCACACACAGCGAGTGAGGGACACGCAGTGAAGGGGTGACACAAGAACACATACTGTGAGAATGTAACACGTACACACACACACAGCGAGGAAGAGATACACATACACACAGCGAGACGGGACACACGCACACACAGCAAGGGGGGACAGGCACTCACACAGCAAGGGGTGATGCGGACACACAATGGTGGGGATATGCACAAAGAACAAGGGAGGGATACACACTCAAAGCGAGGAAGTGACACACGCACACACAGCAAGAGGCACACTCACACACGCACAAAGCAAGGGAGGGACACGCGCATAGACACACAGCAAGGAAGGGGCACACACACACACACACACACACACGCAGCGAGGGAAGGACACTCACATACACTGTAAACGGGTCACACATACTCACAGCAAGAGGGGACACGTACACACAGAGAGGGATGGACACGCTCATGCCCAAGCACACAAACACAGACACACAGCGAGAGAGGGGCACGCACACACACAGCCAGTGAGGGACATGGACACACACACACACACACACACACACACACACACACACACACACACACACAGAGCAAGAGAGGGTCACGCACACACACAGTGAGGAGGAGACTCATGCACACACAGCGAGGGAGGGCCACACACACACATGCAGTGCAAGAGGGAGACACACACAGAGCAAGGGAGTAACTCACACATACACAGCGAGGGAGGGACACACACACACACACACACACACACACACACACACACACACACAGTGAGGAGGGACACACACACACACACACACAGTGAGGAGGGACACGCACACACACATACACACACACAGTGAGGAGGGACACACACACACGCACACACACACACACTGAGGAGGGACACGCACACACACACACACACACAGTGAGGAGGGACACACACACACACACACACACACAGTGAGGAGGGACACACACACACACACACAGTGAGGAGGGACACACACACACACACACAGTGAGGAGGGACACACACACACACACACACACACACACACACACTGAGGAGGGACACGCACACACACACACACACACAGTGAGGAGGGACACGCACACACACACACAGTGAGGAGGGACACACACACACACACACAGTGAGGAGGGACACACACACACACACACACACAGTGAGGAGGGGGACACACACACACACACACACACACACAGTGAGGAGGGACACACACACACACACAGTGAGGAGGGACACACACACACACACACACACACGCAGTGAGGAGGGACACACACACACACACACACAGTGAGGAGGGACACGCACACACAGCAAGGGGGACGTACACACAAGTTGAGGGAGAACACACACACACGCACAGCGAGGAAGGGACACACACACACACACACAGCGAGGGAGGGACACGCAGTGAAGGGACACACACAGACACAGCGAGGGAAGGACATGCCCACGCACATACACAGAGAGCGAGGGACACACACACACAGTGAGGGAGGGACACACACAGAGTGAGGGAGGGACACGCTGATACACGCAGCGAGGGAGGGAGCATGGACACACACAGCGTGGGAGACACACACACACACACAGCGAGGGAGCGACACGCACACACACAGCGAGGGAGGGACACACAGCGAAGGAGGGACAAGCACACACACCACGAGGGGGAGGGCATGTGCACACAAATTGAGAGGGGGCACACACACGCAAAGCAAAGGAGGGACACGCACAAATACACACACACACACACACACACACAAACACACACACACACAGAGCGAGGGGTATACATGCAGACACACGGCGAGGGAGGGACACGCACACACAGAGCGAGGGAGGGACACGCACACACAGACAGTGAGGGAGCGACACATGCATGAGAAAGCACACAAACACAGACAGACACAGCGAGAGAGTGACACACACACACAGACACACACAGACACACACACACAGCAAGAGAGGGACACACGCCCAGACAGCGAGGGGGGAGACACATGCTCACACAACGAGGGAGGGCCAAGCACACACTCGCACAGCAAGAGGGACACACACACACATACACACAGTGAGGAGGGAAACACACACACACACACACACACGCACACACACACACACACACAGAGCAAGGGAGGGACACGCACACACACAGCGAGGGAGGAACACACACATGCAGAGTGAGGGAGGGACACGCAGCGAAGAGACACACACACAGACACAGCGAGGGAAGGACATGCACAGTCAGTGAGGAAAGGACATGCATGCGCACATACACAGAGAGTGAGGGACACACACACAGTGAGGGAGTGACACACACACACAGAGCAAGGGAGGGACACGCTGAGACACGCAGCGAGGGAGGGAGCATGGACACACACAGCGTGGGAGGGACACACACACACAGCGAGGAAGCGACACGCACACACATAGCGAGAGAGGGACACACAGTGAAGGAGGGACAAGCACACACACCGCAAGGGGTAGGGCATGTGCACACAAATTGAGAGGGTGCACACACATGCAAAGCGATGGAGGGACACACACATACACACAGTGAGGGGGATACATGCAGACACACGGCGAGGGAGGGACACACACAGTGAGGGACAGGGACACACACACGCAAAGTGATGGAGGGACACGCAGACACACACACACAGCGATGAGGGACACACACACACACACACAGCGAGGGAGGGACACAGACACACACAGCGAGGGAGGGACACACACACAGCAAGGGAGGGACACACACACAAAGCAAGTGCAACGCGCACACAGTGAGAGAGGGACGCGCACACGCACACACACACACACAGCGAGGGACGGACACACAGACACACAGTGAGTGAGTGATATGCATACACACACATACAGAGCGAGGAGAGGACACCCTCACACACTGCAAGAGGGGCACACGCACACACACACAGCGAGGGTTGGACACGCACACACACAAGAAGGTTGAGACACGCAGACACAGCGAGGGTGGGACATTGCTCAGAAAGCGAGAGGGGACACACACACAAAGTGAGGGATGGTGACACACAGACATACGCACACACAAACAAAAACACAGAGCGAGGGAGGGACATGCACACACACAGTGAGGGAGGGATATGCTCACACACATAGTGAAGGAGGGACATGCTCACACACAGCAAGGGAGGGACAAACACACAAGTGAGGAGAGTTACACACACACAGCGAGGGAAGGGGATACGCACGCATACACACACAAACACAGAACAATGGAGGGACACGTGCACACACAGTGATGTGTCTCCTCGGACATGTAATTATCCAGCTCTCACTCCAGTCTGCGCCCTCACAGTGTCACCGTCTCTGTGACTCCCAGGTACAACTAGGCCTCGATCCTCAGGGCTGATTTATATTCTCCCAGGTGTGAGTCAGCCTCAAGCTCCTGCTCCAAGTTGCTCCCTCACACGGTCACTCCCTCTGTGACTCAGAGCTGATTTCGAGCCTCCTGCTCTGCTTTATATCAAACGCCAAGTCCCAGTCGGCCTTGACCCTCGCTGCTGATTTATATTCTCCCACTTTGTGCTGCTCTCTCTCAGCTTCTCTCCCCTTGTGATTCCCAGGTAATGGTAGGCCTCAAGCCTCAGCTGAGATTTATAACATCCCATTCCACACTGCTCTCTTACAGGATCGCCGTTGTGCCTGGAAGACAGTGGGAAAGGGGAGGATTAGACAGAGCAGAGGGTGTTACAGTGATTGAGGGAGCTGTAGGGATGAAACAGGTTATCTGGGGAGCTAGGCAGACCTGCAGTATCTAAAGAACTTTACTGGAAGATACAGCGAAAGTTGCAGACACTGAACAAGGCAAAGGAAATAGAGAGATGGTGGCTTGTTCATGACTGAGCTTAGTAGAGTCTAAAGGGCTTCAAAGTTTGGGAGAAGATTTGTAGCACGGGTGCTCGTTGTTGTGGTTCTGTTCGCCGAGTTGGGAATTTGTGTTGCAGACGTTTCGTCCCCTGTCTAGGTGACATCCTCAGTGCTTGGGAGCCTCCTGTGAAGCGCTTCTGTGATCTTTCCTCCGGGATTTATAGTGATTTGTATCTGCCGCTTGCGGTTGTCATATCCAGCTGTCCGCTGTAGTGGCCAGTATATTGGTTCCAGGTCGATGTGCTTATAGATTGAATCTGTGGATGAGTGCCATGCCTCGAGGAATTCCCTGGATGTTCTCTGTTTGGCTTGTTCTATAATAGTAGTGTTGTCCCAGTCGAACTCACGTTGCTTGTCATCTGCATGTGTGGCTACTAAGGATAGCTGGTCGTGTCGTTTCGTGGCCAGTTTGGTGTTCATGGGTGCGGATCGTTAGCTGTCTTCCTGTTTGTCCTATGTAGTGTTTTGTGCAGTCCTTGCATGGGATTTTGTACACTACATTGGTTTTACTCATGCTGGGTGTCAGGTCCATCGTTCTGGTGAGTTGTTGTCTGAGAATGGCTGTTGGTTTGTGTGCTGTTATGAGTCCTAGTGGTCGCAGTAGTCTGGCTGTCAGTTCGGAAATGTTCCTGATGTATGGTAGTGTGGCTAGTCCTTTGGGTCGTGGCATGTCTTCATTCCGTTGTCTTTCCCTGAGGCATCTGTGGATGAAATTGCGTGGAGTTTGACCCCACCCCGCAGCTCACCAATAGGATAAACAACACACTGAGAAACCTACAATAAAAAACGGACAGATAACCAGGTTTGACCGACAGGGAATGAAAGCTGAAACCAACAACACCCCCAGATTCTATGGACTACCCAAAGTGCACAAACCAGACATCCCACTCAGACCTATCGTATCACTACCAGGGACACCATCACACAAACTGGCTAAAGAACTACAGCAGAAACTGAAACACCTGATCAGCGGATCCAGACACTCTGTACAGTCAACACAGGAATTCTTGGACATCATCAGAAATATACTCATAGACAAGGTAGAAACTATGGTCTCATTTGATGTAATGGCACTGTTCACCTCTATCGACAAAACCCGAGCCAGAGAAACAATAGCCAACCTGCTGGACATACAGAACAGACAACAGGACGTTGAACCTATCAACAAAGACGGCATACTGAAACTACTGGACCTGTGCCTCACAACACACTTCACATTCAACAACCAAATATATGAACAAATCAACGGCACACCCATGGACTCACCCATCTCTGGACTCATAGCAGAAGTGGTAATGCAAAGATTAGAACAAACAGTCTTACTGCAAATTCAACCCAAACTCGGGGTCAGATATGTGGAGGACACCTTTGTAATCATTAAAAACACAGAAATAGAGAACACACACCGGATCATCAACGCCACACTCACCGCAATCCGATTCACAAGAGAGTAAGAAAAGGGCAACCAACTCCCATTCCTAGACGTGACGGTACAGAGAACACCGAATGGAGAATTCACCACAAAGGTATACAGGAAAGCAACACACACAGACCAAGTCCTGATCTATGAAAGCAACCACCTCAACACACACAAAAGAAGTTGCATCAAGACACTGTTCAAAAGGGCCACAACACACTGCAGTACACAGAACTGCAAAAAGAGGAAGAATGTATCCACCAAAAACGGATTCCCCCCGCAATTTCATTAGGGATTGTCTGTATGGATTTGTTAGACGACTGTCCTCTGATATTGATGAGGGCCGTGCAGATGATATGGTTTATATGGAGTTCATTCAGGTCTTTGACAAGGTCCCACACGGAAGGCTGGTCCAAAAGGGAAGATCCCATGGGATCCAAGGTCAGTTGGTAAATTGGCTCCACACATGGTGGAGGGTTGGTTTTGTGACTGAAAGCTTTTGCCCAGCGGATGTACCACAGGGATCTGTGCAGGAGCCATTGCTGTTCATTATGGACATTAATCACTCGGATGTGAAGGCAGACGGTAACATTAGTAGGTTTGCCGATAACATGAAAGGTGAGGGTGTTGTCCACAGTGAGGGGGATGGACTCAGGCTGCAGTCTGATATCGATCAGATGATAAACTGAGCAGAGTAATGGCAGACAGAGTTTACTTCTGGTCACTGTGAGGTAATGCACTGTGGGAAGTCTAATAAATGAATGATATACATCATGAATGTTAGGTCCTCCTGGAGTACTGAGGAATACAGGGACATTGGTGGGCAAGTCCCTGGATGTCTGAAGTTGTCAGCACAGGTAGACAGGGTGGGGAACACACCTGAACTGGGAACAGGAGGGGGACCCACATCCTGGTGGGGAATGTTGCTGGAGCTGCTCGAGAGGATTTAAACTTGTCTGGCAGGGCTGTGTGACCCCAAAGAGTCATAAGGCCAGAAAGAAAGTTGAGGCTGGTAAATAGGTTCAACAGAGGAATATAAGTGGACAAGGCAGGCAAGAACATAGCAGACAATTATGGAAAAGTGGTGGATTAAACTGCAGTTATTTCAATGCAAAAGGCCAAACAGATAAGGCAGATGAACCCAGAGCATGGATGGGAACATGGGATTGGGATCTCATAGATATTACAGAAACACAGCTGAGGGAGCAACAGGACCAGCAGCTCAATGTTCCAGAGACAGATGCTACAGGAAGGAGAGAACAGGAGGCAAAACAGGAGGAGAGCTGGTGGGTTTGATTGGGTGAAACATCCCAGCAGTAACTAGAGGGAGGATTCATGTAGGATCACCCAGTTATATGATATTAGTGGAACTGAGAAATAAAAATTGGTCATTAGTTTTCTACGGTCAGACTACAGCGATAGGCAAACGGAGATGAAGGAGCAAATATGTCAGGAGATTTCAGACATCTCTTAGAATAATAGGGTTGTAATGATAGGGGATCTTAACCGTTCCAAACCTGGACTGGGATTGTTACTAAGTTAAGCATTTGGTTGGAAGGAATTTGTTAAGTGTGTTCCGAAAACTCCCAGTCATTATGTAAGTGGCCCAACTGGAGCATGGGGCCAAACCTGACCTCCCCAAGGTAGGGAACGGGACTGAGGTGTTAGTGGGGGAGCACTTTGGAAAGTTACCACAATTGTATTAGTTTGAAAATAGCGATGGAAAAGGACAGGCCTGGTCCACAAGTTAAAGTTATTCAATGGAGCAAGATAGTATTAGACAGGAAGTTTTAAAGTAGATCAGGGGAGAGTATTTGCAGATAAAGGGAAATCTGGCAAGTAGGAATATTTTAAAATCGAGATAAAAGGAGCGTTCAGCGCCAGTGTGTTCTTGTTAGTGTGCAGCTGAATGCTGACTGAATTAGGAAACACTGGCTGAGTTTCGAGGCTGTGGTCAAGAAAAAGGGGGTCACATGTCAGATATAACTGATATAACTGATTCTCCTGAAGGGAATCCCTTCAGGAGCATTGGGGCTGTAGAAATACACTTAGGATAGAAATCAGGAATGTAAAAAGGGGACACGAGATAGCGTTGGCAGAGAAAGTTAAGGAGAATCCAAAGAGACTTTACAAGTGTATTAAGAGCAAAAGAAGAGCTCGGGACAAACCCGGTCTCCTTAATAATCAATGAAGGCAACAATGTGTGAAACTACAAGATCCAAAACAAATATTTCACTTTGGAACTTAGTGTGGATAAAGACTGGGGCGCTCAAGAAACTAAACAGTGTTTGGCCTGACCACTATTGGAATAATGTGTGCAATTCTGGTCTCACTGCCATCGGAAGGATGTTGTGGAACATGAAAGTGTTCAGAAGAAATGACCAAAGATGTTGCCAGGGTTGGAGGGTTTGTGCTTCAGGGAAAAGCCTGAATAGGCTGGGGCTGTTTTCACTTGAAAATGGGAGGCTGAGGAGTTACCTGATAAAAGGTGTTTAAAATCATGATGGGCATCGACAGGGTCAAGAGACAAGGTCATTTCCCCAGGCGAGGGAAGCTTGCAAAGAAACCTCAAGAATAACTGGCTCCCGCAGAGTGGATGGAATAAGCTGCCAGAGCAAATAGTGGAGGCTGATAGAAATACATTTAAAAGGCATGTGGATGGGTGTATGAATAGCAAGGGTTCAGAGGGATATTGGCAAAATTGTGGCAAATGTGACGAGAAACGTCATGCAGGAGTTGGTCCGAAGGGCCTGTTTCTGTGCTGTGCATCTCTATGACTCAACGTCTTGAAATGAGTCCACATTATAGAAAAGGAGGTGCTGGAGGTTTTAAAACACAAAGGTAGATAAATCCCCAGGACCTGATCAAATGGATCTCAGGACATTGTGGGAAGCTGGTGAAGAAATTGTAGGGCCCCTAACAGAGATATTTGTATCATAGAGAGCCATGTGTGATAGGCTGTTAGACTGGAGGGTGGCATTGTGGACAGTGAAGAAGGTTTTCTGGGATTACAAAGGGATCCTGATGAAAGGTGTGAATGGCTGAAAACCTGTCGATGGAGTTCAATCTGAATAAATGCGAGGTAATGCATTTTGTACAACAAATCCGGGTAGGGCTTATACAATTAATGGCAAGACCTTCAGCAGTGTTGTAGAACAGAGGGACCTCAGGGTTCAGCTACATAATTCTTTGAAGTTTGTAACATGGAGAGACAGGATAGTTTAAAAAAAGGTGCTTGCCTCACTTGCTTTCATTGCTCAGTCCTTTGGATATAGGAGTTGGGAAGTCGCATTGAGATTATACAGGCCATTGGTGAGTCCTCTTCTGGAATACTGTGTCCAGTTCTGGTCGCCCAGTTATAGGAAGGATATTATTAAGTTGGAAAGGGTTGGGAGGAGATTTACTGGGATGTGGCTGGGTACGAAAGGCTTCAGTATAAAGAAAGGCTGAATAGGTTGGTATTTTTCACTGAAACCTGAATGTTGACAGATGACCTCATAGAAGTTTATAAAATCATGAGGGGGATAGATAGAGTTAATGGGAGTTGTATTTTCCCATGGACAGGGGAGTTTCAAGACAAGGCACTACATTTTTAAGTTTAGAGGAGAGACATTTAAAAAAAAAAGACTTGAGAGGCACATTGTTACACAGAGGGTGGGTTGTGTGTGAAATGAACTTCCCAAGAACCTGGGGACAATTACAATGTTTAACAGACATTTAGATTAGTACAGGAATAGGAACAGTTGGAAGGGATATGATCCAGAAACAGGCAGGTGAGATGAGATCTGTTTTAGAGTATGGTTAGCGTTAACTGAACAGTGTGGAGTGCGGTATGCCTCCAACTATGATTATAATGTTGTGTCATTAATTAAGAAAGGCTGCAAGAGAAAGCCAGGGAACTACAGACTGATGAGCGAGACATCAGGGTGGGTCAGTTGTTGGAGGTCATTCTGAGAGGTAGGCCTTACATGCATTTGGAAAAATAAGGGCTGATTACGGACAGCCAGCATGGCTTTGTGCATGGGAAAACATGTCCCACAAACTTGACTGGAGTTTGCTCAAGATGTGACCAAAATGATAGACGAAGGGGCCAAGGAATGAAAGATGGAGTTTAATTCAGTTGTTGGATTTAGTTCAGACAAACCAAGGAGGAGTAACACGGGTAATGGTTGGGCCCTGAACAGTGTTGTAGAAAAGAGAGAGACCAAGGGGTGCAGTTACATTGTTCCTTTGACTGGCATCACAGGGCGACAGGGTGTTGAAAGCGGCAATTGGCACACTTGTGAGAGCATTGGTGAGAGCATTGAGTACATGAGTTGGAGATATTGGTAACTCTGTCGTCAATATTTTTCCTGGGCAGAGGAGGCCACGGGGTGACCTTATACAAGTTTATGAAACCATGTATGGTCTAAGTAAGGTGAATTGCCAAGGGTAGGTGAGTCCAAAGATAGAGGCATAAACGTGACGTGAGACAGCAAGGATTTAAAGAGGGAGCTGAGGGGCAACATTATCCACAGAGGATGGTGCATAGACGGAATGGACTGCCAGAGGAAATGGTAAAAACAAGTACAATTACAACATGGAAAAGACACTCAGGCAGGTACATGGAGAGGAGAAGGTTTGAAGGGCTATGGGCCAAACACAGGCAATTCCGACTCATTCCATTTAGGAAACCTCGGCCGAAGAGTCATGCAGCACAGAAACAGACCCGATGTCTCCAGTTATTGGAGGAGGAGACTATCGAGACAAGGCATGTTGTAGAGACTGAAGCAAGTTACAGCGATACAGATGGTCATCTGGACTGGAGGTTTCAAATATGTGAAATAATTGGTGAGAGGGGAGGAGATGACAGAGATAGGAACTGTTATAGGAGTTAGAATGATTGAAGACACTGGTCCTCAATACAAGCCATAGATACAATGTTGGAGAGGGAATAGGGAACAGAAAGATCCCAGGCTGCATTACCACCCTCTCGTGGGAGGCCTGCTTTCCCCTCAGTTGTTCTGATGCTCCCTAAGAAAGCACAAGCCTGGACTGATAACTGGGAACTCCCGATGCTGTCTCATTGCAACAAAACTTGCAGCAGGCGTGCTGATTATTACTTTCTTCTCTGTGCACTGGAATGATCTTACCTGGCAGCAGGATTTATTGAAGACTCCCGACCTCCCTGACTTTGTCTTTCTGGCTGACCAACCATCATCCCAACCAGCAGTTGGCAAGTCTATTGAGTCTGGAACTTCATGATTACCTGTAGAGGACACAGAAATAGGCAGAATGGGCAATTAGACGAATGCTTTGAGGGTTACACATATAGAATGGCACTGAGCCCACAGAGATCTGGAAAATCCTGACCTGTGTTGCCTCATCTCTCTGGAGTGGAGAATTCTGTTGGCTCATGATCTGGAGTAGCTTCAAGAGTGAGAGACGCTGACAGAGGCAGCAATTAGACCCACACAGTGAGGGATACCACATGGAAAGTTACTGAGTCACATCATCAGAATGCCGGGTCAAACAATTGTGCTGGAAAAAAGAGTTTTAATTCATGTTGCACTGGGATATACAAACTGTGAGCAGGCGAAGTGATGGCCTAGAGGCATTATTGTGTGACAATTTATCCAGAAACTCAGCAAGTGTTCTCTGGACATAGGTTCAAATCCCACCATTGCAAATGATTGAATGTGAAGTAAATGCTTCAAAAACAATGTAATTAAAAACGTGTAAATGAGTATTAAACAATTGCTGATGTTAAGAAAAATCCATCGGGTACATTCCTGTCTTTAGTGAAGTAATCTAAGGTGGGACTGGGATATCCCAGGTATTAAAGAAACAACAGCTGAGGGAGGGACAGGACAGGCAGCTCAATGTTCCAGGGGACAGATGCTGCAGGAAGGACAGAAGGGGAGCTGAGAGAGGAGGAGAGCTGCTGGCTCTGATTGGGTGAAACATCACAGGAGGACTGAGAGAGGATATTCCTGCAGGATCGCCCAGTGAAGCTGTGTTCGTGGAATTAATCAATAACAATGGGTCTTCCATTTCCTCTGATCGTTCTACAGACCCCGAGAGCCCCGCCCTCCTGCTCCTTGACCTTCTCAAGATGGCGGCCCTAAGGCCCGCGCTCCCTCTTCCCTCAAACAAATGGCGGCCGTGACCCTGGGCCGCTTCCCTGATCAGAGACCGCCGCCTCCTTACCCGGGCCTGGAGGGCCTTTTTAGAGTTATTTTTAACCTGTATCCAGGAATTGTGAAATCTCTTCGCTCCATTTTCCCAGCGAGGCTCCCACACACCGGCTCTGAGCGCGACTCTCTGAAGCCGATCGCAACCGCTGCCGGAGAAAGCAGCTCCATGTCGCTCTCTCGGTGTCCTGATCAATGTGACACTGCGCATGCTCCACATAGAATCCAAACCGCGCGTGCGTCTGAGAGTATCGGTGAGTTTATAGAGAATATTCATATCTGCACAGGATCATGGGTGAAATTTTAGTCATTAACAGTTGCTCTGTCGAGTTACAGTCATTGAGATCATTAGTATGCAAATAGATTGTTCGGTCCAACTTAACCATACTAGCCAGGTATGTAAATTACCAATTGTTCTGGGAGTTTGAAAATAAGTTTCTTACTCGCATTGTGTAAACCGAGCTGTGAATTATTCACGCCGACCTGTGAATTATTCTCAGCTCGTCCCCCTAAACTTTTGCAAAATCACCCATGTGTTTATCCAAGGATTGTTTAAATCTCCCTAATGTACGTTATCAGATTTACATCTCAACTATTTTGTAAAAATCTCACATTGATTCATGAGAAAGGTTGAATGCTCCACTATGTAGTGAGAATGATCAATCCTGCAAAATAGTTTGCTTTCTGACCAATCCTGAAGCGTTCACTCCCGAGAATGCTTTGGCCGCGCTCCTCACTCACTCTGGTTAGACGACCGGCTGCTGCTCGGTAATCCTGTTCCGCCCCTTCCTCCCAATTGCGGAGTTGATTCAGGCGCGACTCAGTAGGCTAAGGGACAGGGGAGGTTAGAGTCGATGCCTTGTGATGTGGTGAAAATATCCTGAATCTTGGATTGAGAGGGCTGAGTTCATTTCACAGCTTGTGCAGGTGTGTATAATAACAACTTGATTAAGAAAAAACAAGGGAAGGCAGGAACAGTGTATAAACAATAGAACATGCAAACAATGTGGTGGGGCTCTCAATTCTCTGGTGATTTCAGTCTTTACCATGTGTTTCAGGGCCCCAGTGCATCTCAGTACAGACTGTGCCACTCCTCCTTCTGTACAACCAGATACCACGATTGTGGGGCAAAGTGATGTGGTGGGGTACAGATTCTGGATTAGAGGTACTGGAAGAGCACCGCAGTTCAGGCAGCATCCGAGGAGCAGTAAAATCGACGTTTCGGGCAAAAGCCCTTCATCAGATATAAAGGCAGAGAGCCTGAAGCATGGAGAGATAAGCTAGAGGAATATTGAACACAATATTCCAAGTGTGACTGCACCAGTTTTTTGTCGAGTTGCAGTATGGTATATCAACTTCGGAACTCAATCCCTCCACGAATGAAACCTAACACACCGTTTGCCTTCTTAACAGCACTATCAACCTGGGTGGCAACTTTCAGGGATCTATGTACATGGACTCAAAGATCCCTCTGCACACCACACTGCCAAGAATCTTTCCATTGACCCAGTATTCAGCCTTCCTGTTATTCTTCTCAAAGTGCATCACCTCACATTTAGTTGCATTGAACTCTATTTGCCACCTCTCAGCCCAATTCTGCAGTTTATCCAAGTCCCCTTGCAACCTGTAACATTCTTCCACACTGTCCACTACTACACTGACTTTAGTGTCATCTGCAAATTTCCTAATCCATTCACCTATACCTGCAGTGGTTCCAAAATAGATCCTGGTGACACGTGACTAGTAACTGGAATCCAGGCTGAATATTTTACATCAACCACCACTCGCTGCCTTCTTTCAGAAAGCAAGTTTCTAATCGAAACTGCTAAATCACCCTCAATTCTATGGCTCTGCATTTTTTCCAACAGCCTACCATGTGGAACCTTGTCAAAGGCTTTACTTTTGTCCATGTGTACCATGTCAAATGCCCTACCCTCATCTACATGCTTGGTGACCTTCTCAAAAAACTCAATGAGGTTTGTGAGACATGACCTGCCCTTGACAAAGCCAAGTTGACTATCTGAAATCAAATTGATGTTTGCCAGATGATTATAAATCTTATCTCTTATAATCCTTTCCTAAACATTTCCTACAAAAGAAGTAAGGCTCTCTACTGCCCTTCTTGAACAAGGGCACAACATTTGCAATCTTCCAGTGCTCTGGTACCAAATCTGCAGACAATGGCAACTCAAATATCCAAGCCAAAGGCTATGCTACCTTATCCCTAGCTTCCCAGAGAATCCTCGGATAATTCCCATCCAGCCCAGGGGACTTGTGTATTTTCACTCCTTCCAGCATTGATAACACGTGTTCGTAACTAACCTTAATAATTTCTAGTCTAATATCTCATACTTCATTCTCCTCCTCCACAATATTCTCCTTTTCCTGAGTGAAAACTGATGAGAAATGTTCATTTAGCATCTCTCCAATCTCCACAGGGTCAACACTCATCTTCCCATTCTGTCTGTGATTGGCCCTATTCCTACCCTACTCATCTTTTTATTCCTCACATACCTATACAAAGCTTTAGGGTTGTCTTTTATTCTATTTGTTAAAGACTGCTCGTGTCCTCTCTTTGCTCTTTTTAACTCTCTCTTTAAATCCTTCTTAGCTGATCTTAATTCTCCATCGCCTCATCTGAACCATCTTGCCTCATCAACACCTAAGCCTCCTTCTTCTTCGTAACAAGAGATGCAGTTTCCGCAGTAAACCAAGGTTCCTTTACCTTATCACTTCCGCCTGCCTGACAGGGACATACCGCTGAAGGACACGCAATACCTTAAACCAGCTCCACATTTCCATTGTCTGCATACCCTGTATTTTGCTACCCCATTCTGTGCATCTAATTCTTGCCTAATAGCATTATAATTGCCCTTGCCCCATCAATAACTCTTGACCTGTGGCATGTACTTATTCCTTTCCCTTGCTAAACTAAACTTAACTGAATTATGGTCACACTCCAAAGTGCTCACCTACAACTAAATCAAACACCTAGTCTGGTTCATTACCAAGGACCACATCCAATGTGGCTGCCCCTCTTGTCGGCCCTTCAACATACTGTGTCAGGAAACCCTCCTGTACACATTGGATAAAACTGATGCATCCAACGTATTAGTTATAGCATTTCCAGTCAATTTTGGGGAAGTTAAAGTCCCCCATAATGACCACCCTGTTACTTTCACTCCTATCCAGAATAATTTTGCTAATCCTCTCTTCCACCTCCCTGGAACTCTGTGGAGGCCTATAAAAAACTCCAAGGAGTGTGACCTCTCCTCTTCTGTTTCTAACCTCAGCGCACTCTACCTCAGGCGACTAGTCCTCATCAAAAGTTCTCTCAGCCACCGTTATACTCTCTTCGACTAATGTGACATGCATGGACCCATTGCAGAGCTTCAAACTCCATGAGGCAGCCATACTCTGTGACAGAGAGACTCAGTCTGGAACCTCCTCTGTCCTTAAGACCTTATGCACTGCCTGTGCTCCTCCATTTCCCCTTTGCACATTCCCTTTCCAACCCACCCCACCTGCATCACTCCACGAATGGTGCTGTCAAGGGCAGAAGTCTGTGGAATACCCTCCCGAACCTTCTCTATCCTCCTTTAAGATGTATTTTAAAATCATTCTCTTTAATCAACGTTTTGATCATCCAGGAAGCACCTTAGGAGATTTGCCATTGTAAAAGATTCCATACAATGCAAGTAGTTGTTGTTATTGCTGTACAGTAGGAGAAACAGGAATGATGCAATCAAAATTCCAACAAGAAAGTCACTGACAGGTGTAGTGTGCAGGCCATCAAATAATAACATCACATTGGGATGGGCAATAAACAAAGAAATAACTATTGCCTGTAAAAATGGTCTGGCTATTATCATGGGTGATGTTAATCTACATGGAGGTTGATCAAACCAGCTCAGTCAGGGTAGCCTTGAGTTTATTAAGTGTATCCATGAAAGTTTTCTTGAACAGTATGAAATGGAACTGACAAGGGAGCAATCTATCCAGCATCAGGCCCTGTGCAATGAGACAGGAATAATTAATGACCTCAGAGTTAGGGATCCTCTTGAAAGAAGTGATCACTGTATGGTTGAATTTAGAATATATATGGAGAGTGTGAAGATAAAATCTAATACCTGGGTCCTGTGCTTCAACACAGGAAACTACAATAGAATGAGGGAGAACCTGGATAAAGTAGACTGGAAACAAAGATTTTATGGTGGGACAGTTGATGAGCAGTGGAAGATTTTCAGAGGCACTTTACAAAGTGCTCAGCAATGATATATTTCAGTGAAAAGGAAGGACTGTAAGAAAAGGCATACTCTGTGATGGGTATCTACGGAAATTAATCAAATTGAAAGAGAAGGCATGCAAAGTGGCCAATAACAGCCTGAAACTAGAACTGGGAAAACTATAAAGGTCAACAGAAAGCCACAGAAGAGTTATAAAGAAAAGTAAGATAGAACATGAGAAAAAAATCTAGCACAGACTATAAAGACAGAAAACAAAATTTTATATTGAATGAGAAAAGAGTGGCTAAAGTAAATGTTGGTCCTTTCGAAAATGAGAAGGAACATTTAATTATGGGATATCACAGTGGAGGAAACTGATAGCTTGCCAATAATTAGAAAAGAGACAAAGATAGGTGAGGATTTGGAAACCATCATTATTACAGAACAGCTAGTGTTGGACTGTTGGAGTTAATTGACCTAATGACAGAAAAGTCTTCTGAGCCTGATGGAATGCATCCCAGGGTACTAAAGGAGATGCCAGGAGAAATAGAAAATGCACTGGCAGTAATTTTCCAAAATTCACTGGACTCTGTGGCAGTCCCAGCAGATTGGAAAGCAGCAAAAGTGATGCCACGTTTTTAAAAAGGAGGTGGACAAAAGGTGGGGAATTATACACAAGTTAGCTTATTCTCTGTAGTGGGAAAGATGCTTGGGTCTATTGTCAAGGAAGAAATAGCAGGGAATCTTAATAGAAATTGTCCCATTGGACAACAGAGCATGGGTTCATGTAGGGCAGGTCATGCTTCACAAATCTTTTGGAATTC
Organism: Chiloscyllium punctatum; assembly: GCF_047496795.1. Classification (NCBI taxonomy): domain Eukaryota; kingdom Metazoa; phylum Chordata; class Chondrichthyes; order Orectolobiformes; family Hemiscylliidae; genus Chiloscyllium; species Chiloscyllium punctatum. Next base: position 67,778,913 of record NC_092766.1, read on the forward strand.
TATGAAGACATTTCGAGCAAGGTGGACAACAAGGACCCAGTGGATGTGGTGTACCCGGATTTACAAAAGGCCTTCAACAAGGTGCTGTGCAAGAGGCTGTTGCATAACATAAAGGTGCATGGCATTAGGAGTAGAGTATTAGCATGGATAGAAGATTGGTTGACTAACAGGAAGCAAAGTGTGGGGATAAATGAGTACTATTCCGGCTGGCAATCAGTGACTAATAGTGTGCCTCAAGGATCAGTGTTGGGACTGCGATTATTTAGAATTGATACAGATGATTTGGAGTTGGGGACCACATGTAGGGTGTCAAAGTTTACATATGACACTAAGATGAATAGAAGAACAAAGTGTGTGGAGGACTGGGAAACTTTGCAGAGGAACAGAGATACAGTGAGTGAGTGGGCAATGGTCTGGCATTTGGAATAGAATGTTCATAAATGTAAAGTCCTACTGTTTGGTTGGAGTAACATTAAAAAACAGATTATTACTTGAATTTTAAAAAGTTGCATCATTTGCTATGCAGGGGCACCTGAGTAACCTTCTGCATGAAGGTTGGTCACCAGGTACAACAATCAACTCAGAAAGCAAATGGAATGTTGGCCTTCATTGCTGAAGGGATTGTGTTTAAAAGCAGAGGTTATGTTTCAGCTGTATTGGGTGCTGGTGAGGCCACACCTGGAGTACTGCATGCAGTTTTTGTCTCCTTACTTGCTCAAGGATGTACTGGCACTAGAGGGGGTGCAGAGGAGGTTAACTAGGTTGATTCCGGAGTTGAGGGGGTTGGCTTAACAGAGACTGAGTAGATTGGGATTATTTTGATTGGAATTCAGAAGAATGGGAAACATATAAAATAATGAATGGAATGGATAAAACAGAAGTAGAGAGAATGTTTCCACTGGCAGGTGAAGCTAGGACAAGAGGGCATCACCATAAGACTAGAGGCAGCAAATTTAGGACTGAATTGAGAAGAACTTCTTGACCTCTGTGGAATTCATTGCCAAGGAAATTGTTGATGCTAGTTCAGTAAACGTTTTTAAAGCTAAGGTAGCTTTTTTTAAAAAAAAGAATTAATTAATTAATTAATTAAGGGATATGGTGAGAACGTTGGTAAATGGTTCTGCGTCCACAAAATGATCAGCCATGATCTTAATGAATGGCAGAGCAAGCTCAAAGGGCAGGACGGCCTTCTCCTGTTCCTAGTTCTTTTGTTGTTACATTTTGCATTCCTCCCACACTCTTGACTATCAGGTGCTGGTGTTAGATTAGGATGGACAAAATTAAAATTCACAGAACACCAGCTTATAGTCCAACAGGTTTATTTGGAAGGACTAGCTTTGCAGCTTCTTCATCAAGTGGTAGTGTGATTTTTAACTTTGTGTCTCACTCTTGTAACTGATAAACAGCAACAAAAGCCATGAAGCAGTGCGCATGCTCCAGGCAACAATGGGCCCCTGGTAGTTGACGTCAGTGGAAGACCAATGGAAAGGCAGGGGCAGAGCTGGAAGACCTGGCGGGGCATTTGGTCCTCCGACCAATCAGAGTAAATGAAGGACGGGACTAGACTATACCACGTGATCATCCTTGCAGTGGGCGCGGATGTGCGGGATGTGTGGATGGAGAGCTGTTGGTAAGGAAAGAAATAAACAGCAGGAAGTGGGAGGGAAATGGTGTTGGTATGGGCTGAGAGGTTTTACAAACATTGGGTGCATATCGGAAAATACAAATTTGAAACTTACAGTCCTGTTTTTGCAGTAAACTGGAAAATAACCTCATTGTGTGATCGCTGCCATCTTTATTCGGGGCAAAGATTCACTGGACACGTGCGCGGCTGCCAGCTTTGTTGGGGGCAAAGTTCAGAGGTATGTATGTGCAGCCCTCCCTGGTAGAGAGTCATAGGGCAGGATTTACCCAGAGCACATTCAAACCCATAGAAATTGATGTTGTTTTTTCTTGGATTTGTTTCTTCATCCATTTAAATGATTTGGATGTGAATAGAGCCGGTACTGTTCGTAAGTTTGCAGATGACACCAAAATTGGAGGTATTGTGGACAGTGATAAAAGTTGTCTCAGAATACAATGGGATATTGATCAGATGGGCCAATGGGCTGCGGAGTGGCAGATAGGGTTTAATTTAGATAAATGTGAGGTGCTGCATTTTAGAAAAGCAAATCAGGGCAGGACTCACACTGAATTGTAAGGTCTTGGAGAGTCTTGCTGAACAAAGATACCTTGGAATGCAGGTTCATAGTTCCTTGAAAGTAGAGTCACAGGTAGATAAGATAGTGAAGAAATTGTTTGGGATTCTTCCCTTCGTTGGTCAGAGCATTGAGTAAAGGAGCTGTACAGGACATTGGTTAGGCCACTTTTGGAATATTGTGTGGAATTCTGGTCTCCCTCTTATCAGAAAGAGGCTCTGAAACATGGAAGGTTTGAGAATTGATTTTTTAAGGATGTTGCCAGGGTTGGAGGATTTGAGTTGCAGGGAGAGGCATAATAGGCTGGGGCCATTTTCCCTGGAGTGTCATAGGCTGAGGTGTGATGTTGAAGAGGTTTAAAAAATCGTGAGGTGCATGGATAGCGTAAATAGACAAGGTGTTTACCCTGGGGTGGTGGAGCCCAGAACTAGAGGATATAGCTTTAGGGTGACAGAGGAAAATTCAAAAGGAGCCTAAACGGCAACCAAAATTGTAACATTTAAAAGGCATTTGAATAGGAAGAGTTCAGAGGGATGTTGGTGAAGTGCTGGCAAATGGGAATAGTTTAGGTTAGAATATCTGGTTTGCATAGATGGGTTGGACTGAAGAGTCTGTTTTTGTGCTAGACATCTCTGACTGTGGGATCATAAAAGTGAACATTGCTCTGATTCACCTCTGGGCTCCTTGATGTCCACTTGTTCGTTATCTAGCTTCCTCAGTCTCACGTGAGAGTATTTTTGCTCTGTTTAATATTTTACTACTACGTTCACAGACCTTTTTGTAAATGGATTGTCCACTGCTGCCCGACTCCTGACCGTATGCTGCTCCATTATCAGGTTATTTTTTCCACAATATCTTTGACAGTCAAGAATTCTTGTTTTCCAATAGTGAGTGGATTTTTCTTCCATTTCTGACAGTCAAATTCTGCACCATTTTCAATCCATATAATTCATATTGCACTCCCTGGAACATCATGTGTATTTCACCTTCCACAGATACCAGTGATCATTGCCAAAGCCCTGTTGCCTGTGGAGAGGGTGATGTTTGACTTCCTTGTACAACTGCAGTTTGAATGGTGAAGGCACTCCCACAACGTGGTTGGGTAAGAGACATTACAGATTATTCACTCAGCGATAGTGAAAAGTAGAAGATATCTGTACAACTCAACATGTTTTTAATTTCACAAAAATATTGAGAACTTTTGACATAAGGCCACAGCTGGAGAATATTATGTCCAGTGACCAAAACCATTGCCAAATAAGCATTTTTTCAGGAATGCCTTAAAGGAAGAAAGCAGATCTTAGAGGGTGGGAGTTCCAGACCACATTGCCTTGGAATCTATAGAAAGAGTCACACAGCTGAACTCAAAAATAAACACATTATTGGGAGTCTAAACTAAGTTATTGAGATATGAAAGGGTGTGTGGTGCAGGAAGATAGGAATGATTACAGCCAGGAATTAAGTCAAGGGTGTGAAAGTAAATTGTTGTTGCTTATAAATGGGAGCCTTTTGATGGATCAGCAAGTTCTGGTACAAGTGAGTACTTGGGCGGTAGAGTTTTCCCTATTCTGGAGATTATAGGGAGGGTGATTGTGGGATGCTGGCCAGGATTGGGTTTAGATAATCAAATCTAGAGTTAACAAAATAAGTGAATGAGAGTTTCAGTAAATGAGCTGAGACTGTGGTGAGGTCAGGTGATATCACTGAAGTCGAAATTGTGGTCTTGGAGTGGGACTCGGCTATCACCCTCGCCTCACCTCTGGAATTCAGCTGTTTGTCAGTTTGTGAATCAAGTCTGTAACAAGATCAGGAATTGAGTGGCCCTGGCAGAACCCAAACTGGGTGTCACAGAAGGTTATTGCTGAGCAGCTGCATGACAGCACTGTTGATGACACCTTCCATCACTTCACTGCTGAGTGAATGTCGACTGATGGAGGGAAATTGGCTGGGTTGGCTCTGTCCTGCTTTTTTTGTGTTGAACATTCTTGAGAAATTTTCCACAATGTCAGTAGGTGCCAGTGCTGGACTTGTCTTGGTGGGTAGCAATTTCTGGAGCACAGCCATCAGTATTATTGCCACAATTTTGGTAGGGCTGACAGTCTTTACACTACTTCTCCATTTCTTGATCTGATTTGAAATAAGTTTTCAACCAAGTTGATTCACGTCTCTGATGTCAGGGACCAATGTAGAAGGCTCATCCACTTGGCACTGCTGGCTGAAGATTGCTGCAAATGCTGTTGTCTTGTCTGTTGCATGGATGTGTGAGACCCCTCCATCTGTAAGGGTGGGGATATCTGTGATGCTGCCTCCTGTGAGTTGTTTAATTATCCATCACCATTCCTGACTAGGTGTGGCAGAACTGCAGAGCTCAGAGCTGATCCATTGGTTGTTGGATCACATAGTTCTATTTGGTGTTGCTTGCACTGTTTGGCATGCAGGTTGGGTAGCTTCACCAGGTTGGCACCACATTTTTAGGTATGCCTGGTATTGCTCCTGGCATGCCCTGCGGAACTCTCCATTGAACTAGGGTTGATCCCCTGGCTTGATATTAATGGTTGAGTGGCGAATATACCAGGCCATGAGATTTCAGATTGGGCTGGAGTACAGTTCTGCTGCTGTTTTGGCCCACAGTGAGACAGAAGGGTCAAGAGGGCTGATTGTGTTGTATTTTCCAGTGCATTGGTAGATGTAATGTGATCCATCCAGTTTCATTCCTTTGTTGAGACTGTGCAGTGATTAATACAATGAGTGATTTGATGGGCCACTGTCAGGAATGCAACTTTTAAAAAAAGGTTTTGTGATTTCAACATGAAAGAAGTGAAACTATCATGGTATTCGAACAGATGAAAGACTCAACAGACAATCAAGGTATTTTTCAATGGATAATTTCAGTTACATCACACTAAATTTTTGCTATAAATTCTGTGCCTTAGAATTGTGCCCTCCACAATCACCAGATGAAGGAGCGGTGCTCCGAAAGCTAGTGTGCTTCCAATTAAACCTGTTGGACTATAACCTGGTGTTGTGTGATTATTAACTGAGAATATTACAGCACTATTAATAGGGCTGCATATAAACAGGCTCAGTCCAGTTAATCAATACATTCGGAAGGATTTCCTCCAAGTTTGATGACGCAATATTCGTCAAAACCGTCAACTTCAACCTGCAATGTTGCTCTTAACAAAAACTTCATGCTGACACAAAGCTCCCCACCCCACTGCAATGTGGTAACTGGGCCCGGCCCAGGAATTGGAACTGGGACATTTGTGGACTGATCTCAAAGGAGGCGAGCAAACACAATTCTGACAGATGAGTCCTCAAAGATGAATAGCAAGTTTGAGACAAGGCCGGTGGTATGCCGCCATGCACTTAGCATAATTGCATTTCTTATTTACAGTCGTGTTTTGCAAAGTGTAAAGAACTATGTGTTTGTTTTCCATGGTTGGAGAGTTTTATCCGAGTTGATCACAGTTGCTGCCTCTCGCTACCCAAGTCAAATCATAGGATCTATAACAAAACAATAAACTGCAGGTGCTGGAGATCTGAATCCCAGAAACAAAGTGCCGGAGAAACTCAGCAGTTCTGAGGGCATCGGTGAAGAGAAAAATAATGTTACATTTCAATTTCAGTGACTCTTCGTCTGAATGGACAAATGGTCATGAGACTTGGAGCTTCCAATGTTTTATTCCCCTCAGAGATGCTGCTGGACCTGCAGTTCTCCAGCACTGTGCTTTCTATAGTGAACTTTATTTACAAAACCGATCAGAAAAATACTAATCTCCAAAAGTGAAAGGTTCATTGCAAACATGAGCATAGTTTCCACACTTGAGTTACACAAGCACGTCTCGGTTTAAAAACAAGATTTAACTCTCAATAACATTCCATCTCGAAATTAGCCAAGTTACACCAGTATTAAAGCTCATCCACCCAATGAGGCTCTTCAGTACAACATCCTGCAGTGTTACACACAGCCACCTTCATCAAAGAATGATTATATATCGCAAAATTGAAGACCAAGAGCATGTCTCTTTAAAGGAGCTCAAGACAAACTCAATTTTTGGAAGGGTTTTTACTAAACCTTATTGAACATTTAAATCTCAGAGCATAATCTTTGCTTTTTTAAACAAAGTGTGGGAAACATCCCACATCTTGCTCAAGGTTCAGTTCGGTCTGATACATAGAGCCAAAGGTCAAGCAAACATCACACTTTCCATTCACTTCTACAAAGGGCTGACATCACATTTCTTCAGAATTTAATGAATTTTATAAATTGTTTGTAAAATCATTTGTCACGTTAAAGAACTGGACAATAAATGTCATTGTATGCAATAAGAGTGAAGCCTGTGATAGCAGATTTAGCTTTGGAGGGTAGTGTATGTGCTTTCTAAATTCTGGGAGCACTTTGGGAGAATGCTCCCAGATGGTGATAGTGAGCATATCTCGAATGCACTGTTTAGATTTTGGAATCCTTGGGAGAGAATCTGTGGTTTCACTAATACTTGACTTGCGTTGTTGGTGTACAGTAAGCAATTCATAAAGTTACTTATGTATTGTTGTTGACTACCTGAATGGTATTCAAATCTGCCAGGTTGCCTTCAATAGTGTGAATGCATCTACTGTAAATGTTTGGAGTATTCCAGAATTGCCCAGTGCTTGGCAAATTCAGCGGGGACAAAATAATCACATTGAGTAATTTGAAATTAAGAATCCAAAAGAATGTAACCACTGAAGTATTCAAAACAAATAGTTAAATGGAGTGCTCACATTTAAAATACCTGTTATCCATAGGAATGAATGGACTGACAGAATTGGGATCAAATTCCTGGCTGGGGAGTGTGAAATGTGCTTTGATAAAGTCACCTGCATTTACCAACAATAATTTGGCAAGCTCGGAAATTTAAAAAAACAATTCGAGCTTCATTGCTGCTCCAGTCGGGTCACAAGCTCTGTGAAAAAATAACAATGTTCAGGTTTATTGCATACACTCTGAAACACGTGTTCCTTCTACAGTTCCTGCAAGTTTCCCCAATGAGCATAGTCCATCCAAATGATGTTGCTTCCTTTGGCCAACTCATTTCTTTCTGAGCCTCTATAACCTGAAGACTGACCAGAAGCAATTACTCCACATATGTGGGAACATTACCGACGAGGATTTTTTTCTTTCAGAATTGACTTTCATATATTCAAAGTCCAGAAAAATAAAAACCTTGTTACCTTTTATAGAGGAATGATTCAGTGGGAGTAAAACGCTAACCTTTTCTTGCTTAATAATCAAGCTACCTAAATTTTTAAAATGAACACTTCTTAATAGTTCGCAAGATCCTAATGAAATATTTTGTGCGAAACAAATCACATGATACATAGTTATTCAGCTAACAAAACAAGTTTGTTTAGTGAAGAACCCAGAGGAAAAGGTCATGAAATAATGTGAGTTTGATATACCTCAATCATCATTTCAAGTGCATTCTCTGCATAAATTCTCCTTTTCCTCCATGAAGTTTTCAACTTCTTGAATAATTGAGAGAATGAAGTCGCAGTTGTACAACACAAAATCAGACCCTTCAGTCCAACTTGCCCATGCTGACCAGATATCCAAAATTAATCTAGTCCCATTTGCCAGCATTTGTTCCATATCCATCTTAAACCCTTTCTACTGATTCAGTTTATTTTACTTTATCAGCACTTGAAATACTGACATTTTTTTTCCTCCCAACATTGGTTAAAGAAATTATAAGTATATTTATCCAAGTTAATTTTGTAACCTTTCACAAAGAAAAAAGTGAAAACAACATATAGCTCAGTGCAAAACAAAATACTGCAGCTGTGCGATATCTGGGAACACTGTAAAGGTGAGGCACTGATACTGCACAAGTTTGTCAGCACAGTTTCAATTACTGACAATAATTTAGTCATGACTTAGCCTTCCCATAGTTAAGGTAAATGTGAGATATCTGAATTTCATGAATTGGTTCCTATTGCACTTTGATCAACAAAAATTATTCTTGGTTTAAACTTCTCAAAAGAGAAAGTGACGACCAAAGAAGCTGGACATCAGAGTCGAAAAGTGTCATGCTGGAAAAGCACAGAAAGTCAGGCAGCATGCGAGAAGCAGGAGAGTTGATGTTTCAGGCATAAGCCCTTCATCAGGAATCACAGGCTTCAGAAAAATAACTGGCATAGACTTATGCCAATACATATGTAGAAGGGTCAGATTAGAGCCTAATTTCAGATTTGGTACCATTCAGTGCAACATTTCAGTATGATATTTACATATGTACCTAAAAGAGAAGTTGTCTAAAATTACAAGCTCTAGGATGATTATAGGATTAAACCTGGAAATAAAGCTGGTGACCCAGAATGGCAAAGTGAAGTTCCATCAGTATCGCCTTGGGCAGTGTCAAGTAAAAATTTGATAGCAGAGTTGCCACTTTGGTGTAACCTGCAGTCTGGCCAAATTGCAGCAAAAATCTGTTCAATTTTATCTGCAAACTATTGAATGCAAAATCCTCCTTGCACAATAATGAGGCAGCATTTTGGGATGTCATTTTTAAAATATATTATTTTCAAAGTTACTCACAATTAAGAGTGATCACTTGGTGCTATCTGCATAACACAGTACAAAAAGGAATTAATAGGAAAAACATTATAACCCAAATTCAGAGTCACTAATTCATTGATATTGCATGGGTCCAGCATTTATAAGAAATCAATTTTTAAATATAAATACAGATACACTTACTAAGTATATTGGAGTACAGTCAAGTTTCTTACTGAACAGTGACAGGATTGGACAGAGTCCACATGGATTTAAGAGAGGGGAATTAGCAAATCTACTGAAAGAATCTACAGAGTCTAATATTAAAGTAAGAAATTGCAGGATATTTAGAAAAGCTTATCATTAAACATGGTAGACTGGGATTTGTGAAAGAGAAACTATATTCGACAAATTTGTGACAGTTCATTGAGGAGATAACAAGCAGGGTGATAAAGGGCAATCCAATGATATTCTGTATTTGGATTTTAAAAATGCAAATGATAAGGTGCTACATAAAAGTTAATTGCGCAATTTGGGAGCTCATGGTATCGGCGAAATGTATTAGCATGGACTGAGGATTGGTTAACCACACTGGCTGTTGCTGAGTCCTCACTTGGAGTACTGTATACAGTGTTAGCTCCCATATTTAATAAAGGATAAACTAACATCGGAGACCATTCAAAAAAGATTCACTTAGCTGCTTTGAGGACAAAAGGGTTGACCTATCAAGAATAGATACGCAGGGGTGATCTAATGGAAACAAGATTCTGAGGAGCTTGACAGGGTAGATGTTGACTAGATCTTCTAGCACCAGTGAAGTCTCAAACCAGGGGACATTACATAAGGGAACATTCATTTTAGAAAATGTAAAGAATTTGTTTCTCTCAGTGAATGGCTAGAATTTTCTCACCCAAACAATTGTGAAAGTTAAATGTGGGAGGGGAATAGTTGGGTTACTCTTTGGAGGGTTGTTCTGGCTTGTTGGATTGAAGGGCCTGTTTCCACATAGTAGGGAATCTGTGATTCTGTCTCAAATTATTTTAAAAGAGGGCAGATAGATTTTTGAAATATTGAGCAGTTGAGGGCTATGCGGATCAAGCATAAAAGAGGTGTTGAGGTCTGGATTGGCCAAGCCATGATCTGATAGAATGGGGGAAGAAGCTGAAGGCAATGAATGCTCTACTCCTGCTCCGATTCCTTGAGGCTCCGTTTCGTGTTTTTTTGTTGTCTCCAAAGAAGAGTGTGATACAATGTGCTAAAGATCTCAGATGTTGTGAAAATGGGGTGTTTATGTACTGGTTCAGATGGCAGTGATTCATCAATCACAGCTATACAGTCATGAGTGGGAAGGCACTTCCCTCCATGAATAAAGAAAATCTACTGCAGAGCTCACACAAAGGGAACCTTCCCCTCAGTAAACTCTCCCATCACATTACCCAACATATCAGCAAAAGCAGGCCGCACTGCGCATGCTCCATCTAACACAGTGACCCGCGGGTGATTGATGTCAGCACCGGACCAATGAAAGGACGGTGGCGGAGCCAGAGAACCGAGCGGGATGTTGGTCTTCCAGCCAATCAAAGTGAATGAAGGGCGGAGCTAAACTAAACCATGTGATCACCCTCGCGCGCGGCGCAGAGTCGCTGTAATGAATGGTTGGGAAGTTATGGAGAGAAAGGATACGGTAAGGAAAGAAATAAACAGGGAAACGGGAGAAAAACTGTGTTGCTATGAGCGGAGAGGTTTTACAAACAAATTATGGACGTCGGAAAGCATAAATTTGAACGTCCCAGTCGCGTGTTTGCAGTAAATTAGGAATGGCCTCAGCGCGGCTGCGGGCCTGAGTGAGCGCCGCCATCTTTATTCGGGACAACGATTCACTGGACACGTGCGGAGCCGCCATCTTTGTAGGGGGCAAGGTGCAGCAAGGCGCATGTGCAGCCTTTCTCTAGTATAGAGTCACTGGGATCAGAGCAGCCAATACTGCTCTGATTCACCTCTGGGCTCCCTCATAACCACTTTGTCAATATCTAGTTTCCTCAGTCTCGAACCATAGGTGTATTTTTGGTCTGTTTACTACTGTATTATTACTTTTATAGACCCTTTGTAAATGAGTTTTTCACTGCGGCCCAGCCCCTGACCATGTACTGCTCTATTATCAGATTACTTTTATCTTGAATATATTTGACAGTCAAGAATTCTTTTTTCCAACAAGCAAGTGTATTTTCCTTTCATTTCTGACGATCAAATTCTGCACCATTTTCATTCCCTGTAATCCATTTTGCACTCCCTGAAACATCAACTGTGTTTCTCCTTCCACAGATACCAGTGATTAATGCCAAAGCCCTGTTGCTTGTGAAGAGGGTGATGTTTGACTTTCTTGTACAGCTGCAGTTTGTGTGGTGGAGGTGCTCCTACAATGTGGTTGGGTAAGTGGCATTACAGATTACTCATTCAGTAACAGTGATGATTTGAAAATAATGTCCAAATCAACAACAGTTTGTATTTTTATTATCATGCTTATAATTTCTCAAAAATACTATTGAGAACTTTAGACATAAGGCCAGAGATGGAGATTTTAGGTCAGGTGACCAAAAGCATTGCCAAAAAGCAGGTTTTGAGGGATGTCTTAAAGGCAGACCTGTGAAGTTTTGGCTGCGAATTTCAGACCAAGCTGCTTCAGCAACTGTAGAAACAGCCACACAGGTGAAGTAATGAATTAACAAATGGTTGAGAGTCTCGAAGAAAATGGGTTGTCGAGGTCTCAGTGTGTGTGGTGCAGGGAGCTAGGGATTATCACAGCCAGGAATTAAATCAAGTGTGAGAATTTTAAATTGAGGGATATTGGCCAGGTGCTGGCAGGTGAGACTAGATTGGGTTGGGTTATCTAGTCAGCATGGACGGGTTGGACCGAAGGATCTGTTTACTTGCTATACATCTCTATGGCTGTATGTTGATTATAATTAGGAGCCTTTTGATGAATCAACAAGCAGAGATTTAGACTTTCTTGAGATTACAGGGAGGTTGAATGTGGCAAGCTGGCCCTGAGTGTGTTTGGAAAATGAAGTCTGGAGATAACACAAGGTGGATGAAAGTGTATGAGCTGAGACAAGGGTGGAATCAGCTAGAAATAGTGGTCTTGGAGTGGGACTGAGTTATCACACTCACCTCACCTCGCCTCTGGGATTCAGCTGGTTGCCAGATTGTGAATCAGGGCGGTAACACAATCGGGAGCTGAGTGGCCCTGGTGGAGCCTAAAATGAGCGTCGCTGAGCTGACTGTTGCTGAGCAGCTGCTGCTTGGTAGCCCTGTCGATGACATCTTCCATCACTTTACTGCTAATCGAGTGTTGACTGATCGATGGAAATTGGCTGGGTTGGATTGCCCTGTGTTTTTGTGTTGAACATCCCTGGGCAATGTTCCACATTGTCGGTAGATGCCCGTGCTGGAGCGGTACTTGGATTGGTGGGTGGCAAGTTCTGGAGCACAAGCCATCGGTATTATTGCCAGAATATTGGCAGGGCCCGTAGCCTTTGCACTACTTAACCATTTCTTGATGTTATTCAAACTCAATTGAACTGCTTTAAAACTCACATCTGTGATGTTAGAAACCACTGGAGAAGGCTGAGATGGATCATCCCACTTTGCACTTCTGGCTGCAGATTGCTGCAAATGCTGTCATCTTATCTGGTGAATGGATGTGTGAGGCCCCTCCATCAGTTAGGGTGGGGATATCTGTGATGCTTCCTGCAGTGAGTTGTTTAATTGTCCATCACCGTTCACAACTGGGTGTGGCAGAACTGCAGAGATCCGATCTGTTCCATTGGACGTCGGATCACTTAGCTCTGTTGCTTGCTGCTGATGCTGTTTGATATGCAGATAGTCCTGTTTGGTCACTTCACCGAGTTGGCACTTCATTTTTAAGTCTGCCTGGTGCTGCTCATGGCATGCCCTCCTTTCAGTCCATTGTGATGGGTGAGAGCAGGATTTACAAACCCATGAGATTACAGATTGTGCTGGAGTACAGTTCTGCTGCTGTTGAGGTCCCACAGTGCCTCAGAGATACCCAGTTTGAGATCCTATATCTCTTCAAAGTCTATCCTATTTAGAACGGTGATAGTGTCACTCAACACGATGGAGGTTTTTCTCAACTTTAAGGCAAGACTTTGTCTCCAAAAGGAATGTGTGATGGTTGGTCTTACTGATACTGTCATGGACAGATGTATCTGCAGCTGGTCAATTCATAACAATGAGATCAAGTATGTTTTTCCCGCTTGTTGGTTCCCTCACCACCCGCTGCAGACTCAGTTGAGCAGCTATACCCTTTAGGATCTGGCCAGCTCAGTCAGTAATTCTATTGCAGAGCTAGTCTCGATTGTGGACATTGAAATCCTGTACCCAGAGTACATTTGACACCATTTTATTGCCTCAGTGCTTCCTCCAAATGTTATTCAACATGAAGGAGGAGTGATTCATCAGCCAAGGGAGGACGGGACGTGGTAATCAGCAGGAGCCATGAGACTTCCTGGTCTCCGGAGCCAATGCTGTGTACTCCCAGGGCAAATCTTCCCTATCTGTACACCACTGTGCCACCACCTCTGCCTGGTCTGTCCTGCTGGTGGGGCAGGGCATATCCAGAGATTTTAGGAGAAAGTGAAGACTGCAGATGCTGGAGATCAGAATCAAGAGTCTGGTGCTGGAAAAGCACAGCAGGTCAGGCTGATGAAGGGCTTAGGCTAGAAACGTCGATTCTCCTCCTCGGATGCTACCTGACTGTTGTGCTTTTCCAGCACCACACTCTCGATATCTTGGGATGGTGATGGTGGTGTCGGGTCATTGTTTGTAAGGGATGATTCCGTGGGTATGACTATGTCAGGCTGTTCCTTGACTAGTCTGTGAGACAGCTCTGCACATTTTGGCACCAAAAACCATATGTTAGTGAGGAGGACGTTGCACTATCGAGAGAGCTGATTCTGTGGTTGTAATTTCTGGTGCCTTGTTAGTTGCCAACTGGTCCATCCAGTTTCATTCCTGTGTTGAGACTTTGCAGTGATTATTTCACTGAGTAGCTGGCTGGGCTGCTGTCAGGTTGGCAGGATTTTTTTCGCCAATGACAATGGTTTCATGGAGATCAGGAGATTCCTAATACGTTGTTTTTTTTTTCTTGAATTCAGATGCCACCATTTGCCAAGATGGGATTCGAACCTGGACTTCAGTCATTTGTTTTAATATTCTGGATAAAACCTAAATACATCAGGTTTGTTCATTCATTTTAAATATCACTAACCCTGGTTTTGTTTCTTTGTAAAACACTGCCCATCATCCTGTCTCCTCCATCCTCCCCTCCAACAACGAGTGAGGAGCACATGGAGTTTCTCTGTCACTAAGACTGAGATAATCCGATCTGCTGCTTCTCTCCCTCCCGCTAGCCCACTGAGCCAAACTGCCTCACGTGGTGTTCCTGGTTTTGTCCTGAACCTACATCTTTCTCCAGTGTCTTGTCAAGTCTTATCAGAGCTCACCTTGACAGTTTAGCCTAATCTCACTAAACTCACTTTCCAACTCTCTTTCCTCTGCTGCCGCCTCATCACTCCCCCTCGCCAATTCATAGATATTGTTCCTTGTTCTGTCTGTTGGTCTTTTTTTTTGGTTATGTCCTTCTCTCCCATTCTGTGAAAAACTAATACTTGACCTCACTGTTGTTGGAAAATCCTGCTCCATCTCCACACTCCTTTTCCTTTCTGAATTCCTTGCATTTGGTGTCCCTCAACGATCTATCCTTGGTCTCTCCTGTATCTCACGTACATCATGCCAGGAGGTGATATCATCCAAACACACTGTGTTAGGTTTGACATGTACACGGACGATGCCCAGCTCTCCCTCCCCATCATCCCTCTCCATTACTCCACTGTTACTCAGTTATCAAACTGCTTACCACACTCCTACTACTCGATTAGCTGCAGTTTCCTCCAATGAAACATTGTCATGGTTAAACCCATTGCCTTACATTTACCTTTCTGCTGAGCCCCTCCCTCTCACTGGGAACTCTCTGAAGCAGAATGACACTCTTCACAATATTGCTGTTATATCTGACCCCAAGGTGACCTTCTGATCAGACATCCACACAATCACAAACACCAGGAATTCCAATCTCTTAAACGTTACTTTTTTCCACCTCACCCCAGCTCCATTGCTACTGAAACCCCTTACCCGCGTCTGTGTCACCTTAAACTTGAATCCAAAACCGAACCCTTGATTCCGTGACTCATAATCTGGTTTCAGACTCCCCTCTCAGTATTTACCCTCAGACACATCCTCTCAGTGTTTATCCTGTCAAACCCCTAAAGAATCCCATCTGTCTCAATGTGATCACCTCTCTTTCTCCAAAATCCAGTGAGTAGAGACCCAACCTTTTCAACCTTTATTTAAAAGATAATCCCTCCAAACCAGGGATCATCTCATTGAATCTTCCCTGAAATGCCTCCAATAAAGTGACAATTTTCCTTATCTAAAGGGACCAAAACTGCTCTCATTACTGCAGATATGGTGGTCTCACCAGCACTTCCACACGTTACTCTCAGGTAGAGACTCCAAACTCTAATACTGAAAACTTTTGAAACAAAACATTCGATTCCCCTTCCTGATTTCCTGGTGTAACTGTGTGGTAGCTTTCTGTGTTTCCTGAACAATTACCACAGGTCCCTTTGTGGTGCAGCTTTCTACAGTTTCCACCATTTAAATAGTACTTTGTTCTTTTATTATCTCCTCCAAAATGAGCAATTCCCATTTTTCCCAAGTTACACCCCATCTGGCAACTTGTTGCCCCCTTCTCCTGTGCATCTCTCTCTTTTCATAATCCTCCTAGACCTTTACAGTTATGCCTTTTCTAGGAGATATCCCCCCTTCCCATTCTTCCAAACATTTACTGGGAGCACTGGGCAGTGGGAAGCAGACAGAGTTGCTGTCTTTTTAGGGATACGCTTTGGAGTGATTGAGAGGATCTTCCTACCCATTGGTCAGGATGGAGACAACTTGCCCATCGTTAGGCATTAGCCTTTCACACCCATGTCTTATTGATGAGGCAGAGCGGCAGCACGGAATGAAAGAAAAGAAAGTAATTCTTGTTCCCCATATCTCACTGACCCTTGGATCATTTTCTCCAATGTGTCAAAGAACTGCTGTGTTCAGTCACATGAGATCTCAAGTTGGAATGTCCTAGAAACCCACAGATTTCCCTCTGAGTTGACTGCTGATGTCCTCTAGGGTAATATGTACAGTAATCCTGGGCCACAAGGAGGGGATGCTGTGAGTTTCTAACTTAAACTGATAGTGACAGATTTTATAAACTTGTATTACGGGATATTACAGGTGGACATTCAGTTGGTAATCTCAGTAAATATTCTGCTAAACTCTGATTGAATTACTCAGTATATCAGGATCTGGATATTCACATTGTGTGTGTGAGTATTGTGTTCCAGATCAATCCCATTTGCTGCTTAAAAATTCTCCTTTGAATCATCACATTCTCTCAAAAGGTCTCCCCAAACCTTCAATGTGTCATGTAATCCTTTTATGATGACCTGATGAGTGTAAGGTTTATAATTCGAATGTGTAATTTTTGTATAAGGATGTCTCAGAGAGGGAGCAGAATATTCTTAAAGGGGAGAATAACCATTTTGAGGGGAGGCTGTTGTTTATTGGTATCAATGACCTAGGAATAGAAGAGTTCACATTATTGGATCATTGGAATCTCTTGTGGGGTAGAATTGCCCTCCATCAGAAGGATGGATTGTACTGGCACTGGAAGGGAACAGTTGCTAGTGCTATTCAGGAGGCATTAAACCAGTGAAGGATTGTGGGTAAACTCAGAGAGAGAGTGAGGGAAGAGCTCAGTCTGACGCTGGTACAGTTCAGACGTCAAACAGTCAAGGCAGACAAGGGCAAGGCACAGAATGAGCAGTTATACTGCATATGTTTCAATGCAGGGGGCAGAGGAGCTCAGGGTATGGTTTTGAACATCGCACTGGAATATTATAGCAATTACAGAGGCATAACTTAATGACGGATAGGGCCAGCAGCTTAATGTTCCACTGTATAGATGCTATAGCAAAGATAGAAAGGGGGCAACAGAGCAGGGGGAGAGGTATTTTTGATAAGGGATAACATTACAGCTGGGCTTCAAGAGGGTATTCCTGGGAGTACATCCAGGCAGAACTGAGAAATAAGAAAGGGATGATCTCCTTATTGGGATGGTACTATTGACCGGCCCCCAACTTCCCCAATACTCAGCAGGGAGTTGAGAAGCAAATTTACTAAGATCACTTATCTGTAAGAATAGTATGGTAGTGTACAAGACTTGACCTTCTTTGTTATTCATTCACAGGATGAGGGTGTCACTGGCTGGGCTCAAAGGGCAGTAAAGAGTCAACTACATTGCTGTGGGTCTGGAGTCACATGTAGGCCAGACCAGGTAAGGATGGCAGATTCCTTCCCTGAAGGATGTTAGCGAATCTGATGAGGGTTTTTTTCGCAATAACCAACAATGGATTCGTGGTCTTTAATAGATTCTTAATTCCAAATTTTTATTGAACTCACATTCCACTGTCTGCCGTGACCGGATCCAAACCCTGGGCCTCAGAACGTTATCTGGGTGTCTGGATTATCCATCTAATGATAATCTCACTCGGCCATTTGGCAGGGTGAGAGACTGAAGTATCCGTGGGGCAGCACATCAGCACCAAAGATCCCATGGTCTCTGCAGAAGATAGAAAGGGCTGGGGAGGGAGATATATCCCTGGTGGTGGGGTCTGACTGTAGGTAGCAGACATAGCAGAGGTTAATGGAGATTAGTGGGTGGCAGGTGAGGACCGGGGGATTATATTCTTATTGTGGTTGGAGGTGTGGGGGGAAGGCAGAGGTACAGGAAGTGGAGGATATGCGTTGGAGTGCATTGTTGATCAAGTGGGTGAGAAACGCGCTCCTTGAAAGAGGAAACCTTTCTGGGATGTCCTGGAGTGGAATTGCTTCTTCTGGGAGCAGGTATGGCAGAGGCGGATGTATTGGGAGTACAAGATCACGTTTTTACAGGAATATACTCGAGGGTAATCAGGAGAGCAAAAAGGGGACTTGAAATATCTCTAGGACATAGTTTAAGGAGAATCCAAAGAGATTCTACAAATACTTTAAGCATAAAATAATAACCAGACAGACAATAGGACCCCTTAAAGATCAACAAGGCCATCTATGGAACAACAGGATGTAGGAGAAATACTATGCTCTTCTATTCTACAGAGTTTGGAGAAATAAGTAGTGATAACTTGAAAAGTGTCTATGTTACAGAGGAGGAAGTACTGGATGTCTTAAACAGTAGCAAGGTGGATAAATCCCTGGGACCTGATCAGGTGTATCCCAGAAATTTGTGGAAAGCTAGGAAGGTTTTGGCAGTGCCCCTCCCTGAGGTATTTATATCATTGTTTGTGACAGGTGAGGTGCTGGAAGATGGGTGCCATTATTTAAAAAAGGTGGTAAGGAAAGGCCAGGGAACAAGAGAACAGTCAACCTAATGTCAGTGGTAGGTAAGTTGTTGGAAGGGATTCTGAGGGACAGGATTTACATGTATTTGGAAAGACGAGGATTGATTAGGGCTAGTTAACATGGCTGAGTGTGTGGGAAATTCTTCCTCTCTCTAACTTGATTGAGTTATTTTGAAGATGTGACAAAGGTGATTGATGAAGGCAGACTCTGGACGTTGTCTATATTGACACTGAACCATGTTCCACAAAGCAGACTGGTTAGCAAGGTTAGATAACATGAAATGTTGGGAGAACTAGCCATTTGGATACAAAACTGGCTTGAAGGTAGGAGGCAGAGGGTGGTGATGGAGGGTTGCTTTGTGGACTGGAGGCCTGTGAGCAGCATTGTCCTGCTGGAATGGATATTGGGTCCTTAAATAAATGACATGGATGTGAATATATGAGATATGGTCAGTGGGTTTACAGAAGACACCAAAATTGGAGGTGTCGTGGACAATGAAGAAGGTTAGTTCAGAATGCAACAGTATCTTGACCAGATGGGACATTGGAGCAAGGAATGGCAGACTGGGTTCAATTTAGACAAATGTAAGCTGTTGGATTTTGGAAAGACAAATCAGAGCAGGACTTGTACGCTTAATGGTAAAGTCCGTGGGAATGTTGCTGAACATAGAGACCATGGAATGCAAGTTCATTGTTCCTTGAAAGTAGAGCCGCAGGGAGGCAGACTAGTGAAGGTGGTCTTTGGTATGCTTATATTTATTGGTCAATGCATTGAGTACAGAAGCTGGGACGTCAAATTGTGGTTGAACAGGACATTGATTAAGCCATTTCAGGAATTATGTTTTAAGTTCGAAATTCCCTGTTCTGGAAAGGATGTTGTGAATCTTGAAAGAGTTCAGACAAGATTTACAAAGACTTTGCTAGGGTTGGAGGATTTGGGCTACAGGGAGAGGCTGAATAGGCCAGGGTTAATTTCCCTGGAGAGTCAAAGACTGAGAGGTGACTTCATGGAGATTTATAAAATCATGAAGGGCATGGATAAGATGAACAGCCAGGGTCTTTTCCCCCCAGTTAGGTGGGTTCAAAACAAGATCACATTGGTTTACGTTGAGAGGGCAAAGATTAAAACGGATCCAAGGGGCAAAGTTTTCAAGCTGTGTGTGGTGTATGTGTGGAATGAGCTGCCAGATGAAGTACTGGAGGCTGATACAATTACAACATTTGAAAGGCATCCGATTGGGTACATGAATAGGAAGAGTTTCCAATAATACGGACCAATAGCTGGCAAATGGGGCTCCATTTGTTGAGGATTCCTCGTTGTCATGGACCAATTGGACCAAAGGTCTGTTTCTGTGCTGTACATCTCTATGACACTAATAAATGAAAATAAGATGTGTTCCTCTTTTGTGGAGAGCTAGCAGAAGCACAGATAATTGTCCTTGGAGCTGAGAAGGTTAAGCAATGATTTTGACCATGTGCAAATTTGTTTCTAGGATATCTAATCTGCAGAGAGAGGGGAATTGTTAACAATGTCACAATTTTAGTAACTATTTTCAGGTAATTGGCAAATAATGTGAATATGTGAACTTTTTTTATTCAGTAAGTTCTGAGTATCTGGAACAGTCTGAATGGCAGCTGGACACAGACTCAGCAGTTATTCATAAACAGATTTGGAATTTTACTTTTTAAGGGAAGATTGGGGGTCTATGGGCAAATGGGAAGAGAATTGGGACATATTTGCAGCATCTCCAGAGGGAGAGGGTACATCCCAAATGGGCTGAATAGCCCCAGCCCCTGTGCTCTGTGATACTGCCCCATTGACTGTGAATATTGAAGCTCATCCCAGGGCAGAGAGAGGGAGGATCCCACCACTCACCTCACAATGGGCCCCGAATGATTGATGTCAGCGCAGGTCAATAGGGGACAGAGAGCAGTACTGGAGGACCAGGTCGTACCAGTTTGTCCTCCAACCAATCGGAGTGAATGAGGGCATCCTCAAGGCTAGAACTAAAGAAAGGCACATATCGCAGAGATCTGAGAAACTGGAGGACATGAGATAGGGAGCGTTCTGTGGCTGGTGAGGAATTATATAAATAAGGAAGAGTTGTGAGGCTGGATGAAGTGACAGTGATCGGGAGAGTTGAGGATGGAGGAATTTAGAGTTAGTGAGGATTAGAGTCATAATGTTATCCAGCAAGGAAACAGGCCCTGTGGTCCAACCAGTCCATGCCAACCATAATTCCAAATTGAACTGATTGTACCTGCCTCCGCTTGGTCCACATCCATCCAAATATTTCCTATTTATGTACTTATCTGAATGTCTTTTAAATATTGTGATTGTATTCACAGCTACCACTTCCTCTGGAAGTTCATTTCACACGTATAATTTTTTTTTAAAACCCTAATGTCTTTTCCCAAATCTTTCTAATTTCTTCTCAAAATGAATGCACCTGAGTTTTGAATTCCCCCCCCACCCCCGGCTATCCAGCCTCTCCTTCGAACACAATCCCTCCATTCATGGAAACATGCTGGTAAATCTCTTCTGAACCTGCTCCACTTTAATAATATCCTTCCTATAACAGCACAACCAGAACTGGACAGAGTATTCCAGAAGAGGCCTCCCCAATGTCCTGTACATGCTCAACATAACGTCCCAACTCCTGGACTCAGAGGTCTGAACAATGAAGGTAAGTTTGCTAAGCACCTTCTTCAGCAGCCTGTCTGCATGTAACACACACTTCAAAGACCTGAAGCCCTCGGTCGCTTTGTTCCCATATCACTACTCAAGACCCTACTTTTATTGAGTGTAAGTCCTACCCTCGTTTATTTTGTCAGGATGTTATATTTTGCATTTATTCCAATCCAAAAAATTTTTGAGTATAAAGGCAGTAGGAGTATAATTAAGAGGGGAATCAGGAGGCAAAAAAGGGGACGTGAGATAGCTTTGGCGAATAGGGTTAAGGATAATCCAAAGGGCTTTTGTAAATACATGAGGAACAAAAGGCCAACTAGGGAGAAAATAGAGACCCTCAAAGATCAGCAAGGCAGCCATTGAGTGGAGCTGCAGGCGATGGGCGAGATAGGAAACAAGTATTTTGCATTAGTGTTTACTGTGAAAAAGTACATGGGAGATATAGAATGTGGGGAAATAAATGGTGACATCTTGAAAAATGTTCATATTACAGAGGAGGAGGAGGAGGTGCTCAATGAGTGGCTAAGGAGCTGGTGCAGGGGAAAAGGATTCACGTTTTTTGGATCGTTGTGATCTCCTCTGGAGTAGAGTTGACCTGCATAAGAAGAATGGTTTGTACCTGAATTGGAAGGTGTCTAATATCTAGGCAGGGAGACTTGCTGGTGATACTCGGGAGGCATTAAACCAGTGAGGGAGTGGGTGTAAACCCAAGAAGATGCTGAGAAAAGTGGTATGTCTGAGGCTGGTAGAGCTCAGAAGTCAAATAGTCAAGGCAGGCAAGGGTCAGTATTAATATGATGGGCTGAATGAAGTCGGACTGAGCAGTTGCACTGCATTTACTTCAATGCAAGAGTCCTGACAGGGAAGGCAGATGAGCTCAGGGTATGGTTTTGAACATGGCACTGGGATATTATAGCAATTACAGAGGCACCACTCAGGGATGGATAGGACTGGCAGCTTAATGTTCCAGGGTATAGATGCTATAGGGAGACTAGAAAGGGGACAAGAGAGGGAGTGGCATTTTTGATTTGGGATGGCATTATGTTTTTGCTTAGGGAAGATATTCCTGGGAGTACGCCCAGTGAAGTTATTTAGGTGGAACTGGGAAATAAGAAAGGGATAATCACCTTATTGGGATTTTCTGCAAGGATTTCGTCCGGGTGCTCTGGTTTCCTCCCACAGTCCAAAGATGTGCAGGTTGGGTGGATTGTCCGGGCTGAATTGCCTACAGTGTTCAGGGATGTGCAGGTTGGGTGGATTGTCCAGGTTGAATTGCCCACAGTGTTCAGGGATGTACAGGTTTGGTGGATTATCCAGGCTGAATTGTCCATAGTGTTCAGGGATGTGTAGGTTGGCTGGCCCTGGGAAATGCAATGTTACAGGGGAAGGTTAGGAGGCTCTCCAGGTCAAGATCAATGTGATGGGCTGAATGACCTGCTTCCACACTGTTGGGAGTCTCTGATGATTCTACTAGTTTTAAAATAGTTACAGAAAATAATATACCAGATCTAAACGTTAAGGTTCTGAATTGGACAAAGGCCAATTTTGATGGCACAAGGCAAGAACTTTCATCTGGCCCCTTAAGCCTGCTCTACCATTCAATAAGATCAGGGCTGATCTTTTCATGGCCTCAGCTCCACATTCCTGCTCTCTCACCATAATCCTTAATTCCTTTCCTGTTCACAAAACTACATTTTACCTTAAAGGCATTCAAGTTGATAACGTCAAATGATGCACTCGGCAGGGAATTCCACAGATGCACAACCCTTTAGCTGAAGAAGCTCCTCCTGAACTCAGTCCTAAATCTGCTCCCCCTTATTTTGAGGTAATGCTCTGTAGTTTGACCCGCCCGCAGTGGAAATAGCCTCCCTGCTTCTGTCTTATCTACTCCCTTCATAATTTTATTGTTTCCTCTCCAACCTCCCATTCTTCTAAATTACAATGATTATAGAACCAGTTTTCTCAATCTCTCCACATACACCAACCCTCAACTCCCAACTCAAATTAGTGAACCTCCTCTGTACTCCCTCCAGTGCCAGTACATCCTTGCTAATGCAAGGGGACCAAACCTGTACACAGTACTCCAGGTGTGGCCTCTCCAGCACCCTGTACAGCTGCATCATAACCATCCCTCTAGCAATGAAGGACAATATTCCCTTCACTGCCATAATTACCTGCTGCACCTGCAAACCAACTTCCTGTGATTCATGCACAAGGACACCCAGCTCCCTCTGCACAGCAGCATGCTGCACGTTTTCACCATTTCATCATCAGTTTGCTGTTAGTCCGACCAAAATAGATGACCTCACATATCCCAACACTGAACTCCATCTGCCAGACCCTTACCCACTCACTTAACCTGTGCAGACTGACAGAGGCCTCTGCAGACATTGCTCTACCTCATCTTTGTATCAAATATGAACTCTGACACCGTACACTTGGTCCTCAACTCCAAAACATTTGTGTAAATTGCAAACAGTTGTCGTGCCAACATTAATCCAAACACCCGTTTATTCCCATTCTTTATTTTTTGTTGGTTAACCGATCCAGTATCAATGATAATACATTACCCACAATGCCATGCATTTTTACCTTATTCAGCAGCCTTTTGTTGGCAACGTATCGGATACCTTCTGGAAATCCATGTACACCACATCCACAGAGTCCACCTTGTCCAACGTACTCGTCGTATCCTCAAATAATTCCATTAAATGCGTTAAACGTGACCTGCCTTTCATGAATCCATGCTGTGTCTGCTCAATGAGACAATTTCTACCCAGATATCTCACCACTACTTCCTTGAGAGATTCAAGCATTTTCCCCACTACAGAAGTTAAGCTAACGGGTCCTTTTTGAAAAATAGTAACACCACATTTGCAGCTTCCAGTCTGTCAAAACCATCCCAGAATCCAACAAATGGTAGTAAATTATCACGAGGTCTATTTGTTACTCCCCCCCTCCCCCACCATCTCCTTTAGTCCCTGGGATGCATTCCATCAAAGCCTGGATACCCATCTACCTTTAGGCTGTTATCTTTCCCAACATTTCCTCTTTACTGAGAATGATTGCGTCTGTCTCCTCATCTGCCATTGCCTCCATAGGCCTGCGACAATGAGAGTACACAGACAGTATGTTCCTGTTAAGGTCAAGGCTGGTAGGTGTAAAGAATGCTGCCTGACGAAAGATATTGTGGGCCTGGTCAAGAAAATGAAGGAGGCATATGGCAGGTACAGAGAGCTGTGTTTGTGTAATCCCTAGAGGAGAATAGGGGCAGTAGGAGTATACTCGAGGTAAACCAGGAGGGCAAAAAGGGGACATGAGATAGCTTTAGGAAATAGGCTTAAGGAGAATCCAGAGTGATTGTACAAATACACTAAGAACAAACGAGTAACCAGGCAGATAATAGGTACCCACAAAAATCATCAAGGCTGTCTGTGGAACAGCAGGAGGTGAGAGCGATTCTGTATGAGCGGTGAGATTTTACAAACAAAATGTGCACGTCGGAAAACACAAATTTGAACGTCCCAGTCTCGTGTTTACAGTAAACGTGGAATTGCCTCAGTGTGGCTGCAGGCATGAGTGCGCGCCGCCATCTTTATTCGGGGCAAGAATTCTCTGTACACATGTGGAGCCACCAGTTTTGTAGGGGGCAAGGTGCAGCCAGGCGCATGTGCAGCCTTTCTCTGGTACAGAGTCATTGGGCAGGATTTACACAGACAGAGCACATTCAATCTCAGAGAAATGGATGTTTATTTCTGGATTTTTTTCGTCATTCATTTAAATAATTTGGTATCGTAAATGAGTTTACAGGTCATACAAAATTGGAGGGGTGTGGATAATGAAGAAGGTTACCTCAGATTACAATAAGATATTGATCAGATGGGGTTTAATTTAGGTAAATGTGATGTGCTGCATTTTGGAAAAGCAAATCAGGGCAGGACTTGTACACTGAATGGCAAGGCCCTGAAGACGTTTGCGCAACAAAGAGAGCTTGGACTGCAGGATCATAGTCCTTTCAAGTCAAGTTGCAGGCAGATAGGATGATGAAGAAGGTGTTCAGTATATTTTCCTTTATTGGTTTGAGCATTGAATATAGGATGTGGGAGGTCATGTTGCTGTACAGGACATTCGTTAGGCCACTTTTGGAATATTGTGTGCAATTCCGGCCTGCCTCCTATCAGAAGGGTGCTGTGAAACTTGAAAGGTTTCAAAAAAGACTTACAAGGATGTTGTTCGGGTTGAAGGATTTGAGTTGTAGGGTGAGGCATAAAAGGCAAAGGTGCTCCGGTGTTAGAATCATGAAAGTGTTGGCCCCTTAACAGCGCATCAATGAATATTCATGGGCTATGCATATACCTACGTGAACACAGGCCACTCACAATATGAACACCTATCTCCCTCTCTCTGCCTACATTCCTTGTCTATGTGCCCTTTCCTGCTTCCCTTGTAACATTGTGGGTCTGATTACCCTCCCTGTACTGCAGCTATTCCCCTGTGTTTCTCCGTTTGCCTCAGCTCTCATGGCCCAATTCAGAATGTGGTTAGAATTATCTCCCACTGAGAGTCCCATGTTTATAATTACAGTTAAATAGGGTCCCATGTCATCTTTTAAATACATCAAACCGATTTCATCATCCCCCGTGGTCCTTACATACATCAGGCTTCCTTTCTGTATGATCCTCGATATCACCCTTTTGTCTCTGAGTCACCAAAGTTATTTTAGCCCATTCAGCCTGTCCCCTCCCCAGTGTGTCCCTGTAATATCTGTAAATGCCTGGAGCCACTGATCGGCTGGGCATTGGGGGAACCGACTCTCACCCTCACCCTCTTATTGCAGGGACAGATTCTGCTGTACACGTCAGGGCATCTTGGGCCGAGGGAGGGTCCGTACATCATTTTCGGTGAGACTGTGTACCTCTACAGCCACCCCGACTGTCCCTGAAATTTTGGGATATTATTTGTGTCTTCCACCATGGAGACTGATGCAAAGTACTTATTCAGTTCCTTATCCATTTCTTTGTTCCCCATTACTATTCTTCCAGCCTCAATTTCCAGCAGCACATGTCCATTTTCGCCTCTCTTTTGAACTTTATGTAACTAAAGAAACTCCGGCAATCATGTTTTTAATATTACACACTCGCTTTCTCTCATGATTAACCTTCTTTCTCCTTATGTTTTTTCTTCATTGTTCTCCATTGTTCTTTTTTGGCTTCCCATTTCACTGACATCCCACTGCCCTTTGCCATGTGATATGTTGCTTGTATGCTTTCCCTGACTTCCCGAGTCAGCCATGGTTGCCTCACCCTCCCTGATCCATGCTGCTTTTTCCTCGGGATGAATTTTTACTGTGTCACCCGGACACTCCCAGAATCCCTAGCCATCACTGTTCCACTCTCTTTCCTGCTTGACTCCTCTCTCAGTCAATTCACTCCAGCTTCTCCCTCATGTCTCTGTAGCTGCCTTTATTCAGCTGGAATACAGTTACATCTGATTCCATCTTCTCCCTCTCAAACTGCCGCGTAAATTCTATCATATTATGGTCCCTGCCTCCTCAGTGTTCATTCACGTTAACCTCCCTTATCAAGTCTGCCTCATTGCACAACACTAAATCCAGAATTGCCTGTTCCCTAGTGGGCTCCACTGCAACGTTCTTCAAAAAGCCATGTTGCAGAGATTCCACAAATTCATTTTCTTGCAATCCACTATCATCCTGATTTTCCCAGTCCCCCTGCATATTGAAATCCCCCCGATCACTGTAACCTTACCTTCCTTACATGCTTTTCCTATCTCCTCATGTAACTTATGCCCAAATCCTGACTATTGTTTGGAGCTCTACAGATAACTCCCATTATGTTTTTTTTAACCTTTGCGGTTCCTCATCTCCACCCACACAGATTCTACATCATCTGAGCCAATGTCATTTATTGCTCTTGACTTAATTCCATTTCTTACTGTTCACTAACCCCAGCCTCTCTGCCCACCTGCCTGCCTTTTCATTTGGATGTTCATTCTTGGATATTTAGCTCCCAGAAAGCTTCAGCCTTATCTTTCGCACTGATGTGTTCAGCTCTTCCATCATTGATGATGGGAATATTTGTAGAACCTCCTTTTCCGGTGAGTTGTTCAATTCTCCACCACCATTCTCGACTGGATGTGGAATGAATGTAGAGTTTAGGTCTGATCTGTTGGTTGCTGCATCGCTCAGCTCTATCTGCAGGTGGGACCTGTCTCCAAAAGGACTGTGCTGTGGTAACCGACACTGACATGGACTGTCTCATTTTCTTCTTCAATCCAATCAAGCGAGCTATTGCATTTTATTCCCTCCGTTTTCCGATCTTAATAAATATCCAATCAATTTCAGAGCAAAATGCTTTCAAAATATTGAATCAATTTATTTGTTTAGATACTAGCACTAATTATCAAGTCATTGCCTTGACAATAATTGCATAATAATTTAAATTAGTTTTGCTAACAGGTATATTGTGGTTCATATATCAATTTAATTTATTGACTCTTAGGACAAATAGTATAACATTTTCTTTTTTCAGAATTCTAACAACAATTATTAAGTCATCAGCATTACAATAATTTCACAAAGCTTTAACTTATTCTGGCTAACAATTACAGTGAATTTCATATTTGAAAATAATCTAGTGTTCCCTTGTACTAATACAGTAATTTAAAATCCATTTTCTTTCAGATCATCACACATATAAAAGAATCAATGATTTCTGATACAACACTCGTTGTAAAAATCTGACTTTTTTCTCATTAAGAGTCATCGAGTCATAGAGGCATACAACATGGAAACAGACCCTTCACTCCAACCCATCCATGCCGACCACATTTCCCAACACAATCTAATCCCACCATATCCCTCCAAACGCTTCCTATTCATATACCAATCCAAATGCCTCTTAAATGTTGCAATTGTACCAGCCTTCACCACTTCCTCTGGCAGCTCATTCTATACACTTACGACCCTCTGTGTGAAAAAGTTGCCCTGTAGGTCTCTTTTATATCTTCCCATCTCAACCTAAACCTACCATCTTTAGTTCTAGACTCCCCGACCCCAGAGAAAAGACTTTGCCTACTTACCCTATCCATGCCCCTCAAAATTTTGTAAATCTCTATATGGTCACGCCTCAGCCTCCAATGCTCCAGGGAAAACAGCCCCAGACTGTTCAGCCTTTCCCTGTAGTTCAAATCCTCCAACCCTGGCAACATCCTTGTAAGTCTTTTCTGAACCCTTTCAAGTTTCACAACTTCTTACCGGTAGGTAGGAGGCCAGAATTGCACGAAATATTCCAACAGTGGCCTAACCACTGTCCTGTACAGCCCAAAACATGACCTTCTGACTTCTGTACTCAATACTCTGACCAATAAAGGAAAGCATACCAAACGCCGCCTTCACTATCCTATCTACCTGCGACTTCACTTTCAAGGAGCTATGAACCTGCACTCCAAGGTCTCTTTGTTCAGCAACACTCCCAAGGACCTTACCACTAAGTGTATAAGTCCTGCTAAGATTTGTTTTCCCAAAATGCAGCACCTCGCATTTAACTGAATTAAACTCCATCTGCTACTTCTCAGCCCATTGGTCCATCTGGTCCAGATCCTGTTGTAATGTGAGGTAGCCCTCTTGGCTCTCCAGTGCACCTCCAATTTTGGTGTCATCTGCAAACTTACTAACTATACCTCTTATGCTCGCATCCAAGTCATTTATATAAATGTCAAAATGTAGAGGAACCATCACCGATCCTTGTGGCACTCCACTGGTCACAGACATCCAGTCTGAAAAACAACCCTCCACCACCACCCTCTGTCTTCTACCTTTGAGCCAGTTCTGTATCCAAATGGCTAGTTCTCCCCATATTCCGTGAGATCTAACCTTACTAATTAGTTTCCTATGGGAAGAACGCCTTACTGAAGTCCATATAAATCGCATCTACTGCTCTGCCAAAATCAAACCTCTTTGTTACTTCCTCAAAAAACTCAAGCAAGTTTGTGAGATATGATTTCCCACGCACAAAGCCATGATGACTATCCATAATCAGTGCTTGGCTTTCCAAACACATGTACGTCTGGTCTCTCAGGATTTGCTCCAACAACTTGCCCACCACCGAGGTCAGGCTCACTGGTCTATTGTTCCCTGGCTTGTCCTTACTGCCCTTCTTGCCCTAACGTTGGCACCACATTAGCCAAAGTCCAGTCTTCCGGCGCCTCACCTGTGACTATCGATGATACAAATATCTCAGCAAGAGGCCCAACAATCACTTCTCTAGTTTCCCGCAGAGTTCTCGGGTATACCTCATCAGGTCCTGGGGATTTATCCACCTTTACCCATTTCAAGACATCCAGGGTTTCCTTCTCTGTTATCTGGACATTGTGCAAGATATCACCATCTATTTCCCGACAGTCTATATCCTTTCCATATCCTTTTCCACGTTAAATACTGATGCAAAATACTCATTTAGTATCTCCCCCATTTTCTGCGGCTCCCCACAAAGGCCGCCATTTGAATGACCTCGGTAACTTCAAATTTATTAATTTTGAAAACCTTAATTACTTTTCCCTGCAATAATTCCTGTTTATGTCCACACATAGCTCAGTCAAATAGCAAGGTGAGATTTATCATTATTCTAATGTTCGCTAATAGAGCTTTGAAAATCTATTTGTTGCTAATATGTAATAACTGTTCAGTTCAGTACATAGAACATCGAACAGTCCAACACAGTACAGGACATTTGGTCCATGTGCTAACCTTTTATCCTCTTCTAAGATCAAACTAACCTATATTCCCTTCATTTTGCTATCATTCATTTACGTAGCCATGAGTTACTTAGATACACTTACTGTATCTGACTCTACTACCACTGCTGGGAGTACATTCCGCACACTCATCACTCTGTAATAGGAACCTACCTCTGACATCTCCACTAAGCATGCCTCCATTCACCTTGAAATTATGCCCTCTTATGATAGTCATTTCCACCTGGGAAAAAGAGTCTCTGGTTGTTCACTCGATCTAAGCCTCTCATCACTCTATCTAAGCCTGTCTGTCAAGTTGCCTCTCATCCTTCTTTGCTCCAATGAGAAAAGCCCTCGCTCCTTCAACCTTTCATCAGAAGACGTGCCCTCTACTTCAGGCAGGATCCTGGTAAACCTCCTCTATGAGGGATCTATGGACATGGACTCCAAGATCCCTCTGTTCCTCCACACTGCCAAAAATCCTACATTTCATTCAATAGTCTGCATTCAAATTCAAAATTCTAAAATGAATCTCTTCACACTTTTCCAGGTTGAACTCAATCTCCTACTTCTCAGCTCAGATCAATGTCAATGTCCCGTTGAAATCTTGAAACACAGTTTAAAAGACAAATCAAATGAGTCCTAGATGAGTGTTCGCTACAAATAAAGGTACGTAGAATTCAGGAAGAGCTGACCTATTTGAATGATTAAACAATTCCTTCTAGAAAACACAGTAACTAAATCTTTCTTACAATTCAGTAATCCTGCAACTAGATTATACTTCTCAGTTTACATATCTTAATGAATATCTAATTAATGTCTGTGTAAACTGCTGGAAAATGTTTAATCATTTCATTTGTTAAAACGCCACCGTTAATTATCACATCGCTGTCACAATAAGTGAACTCTATTTTAATTATTGACTGAGGTCAAGTGACCTGTGGCCCGAAATTGAATGTTTGAAATTCACCGACAGCCACAGAAATCTGATCGAAAAGAAACCTGCTCAAATGAAATCAAACAGAGCCAGCATCATTCAGCTCCAGAAAAGAGGTCACAAAAGTTCCGGGGATCCAGTGACAACCAGCCTGAAAGTTGTGTATTCGAGAGGTTGAACCAGATTTTCTGGCATCTTGGCTTCCAGCCAGTTCCTGAGCATAGCACGCCTCTCATTGGAAGGAAAACAGTGAAGGATGTTTGTACCAACCCACTGGATGGATCGAATACAGCTCATGATCATCCTCAAAATTTTGTCACAAGATTATTAATCATTTGCCAAATCATGCAAAATAGCCCAATGCTACTGAAATCAAATTACTCTTAATCACTGCACATAAAACCAAACGATGGTCTTCAAGGTCACCTAATCACTGTTCACTGAATATCTCTTTGTAATAATCTTATTTTTCCCAGGATGAATAACCACAACAAACATCACCATAACACCCCATCCAAAGATATGCAATAGGCACCTTCTTATAATTTACACACATCTTTCTCTGACCAATAATCACCCTTCATCATTAATAGATGAGCAAGCTAATACTGACATTTATTGAGATGAAGAAATTCCTGAATATTACTAATGTTTGTGATAGGTTTCTCGACTATTCATCACAGCAAAAGTGTAATTATGGCTCACTGTATTTGTAGCTGCAAGCATTTGCGCATAACCGATTATACATTTTTTCAGAGAAATTTTGAAAATAATTGTGCGACAAATACTGTTGCCTATTTTTTGCTGTGATACCCACATTCCTTATCTATTTATTCTCTTCCCAACTCTGACTCAAATTTGTAAATATTGATGATATGAAAAATTCCATGAAATTATTCTTTTTGGGAAGAAATGTAAAGCAAGAAATTCTTGAATAACTGAGAATTATGAATGACAAAACAATGATAATTAATAATCACTGAATGTCTAATATGTTTTTTGTCAATCTACCAAAAAAGCAATTTAATCTTCATGTCTCTGATCTCAATAAAAAGTCTAATCAACATTAGAGCAAAATAATTTTAAAATATCGAATCATTTAATTTGCCAGAGTACTAAAATTAATTGTAAATTCATTGTCACTCCATTAACCAGACGGTAATTCAGTTAAATCTTTGTGACAAGCATCGTGAGATTCCCATTTTAGTTTAATATGTTATTTCTTACAATGAAAAATGTAGTCATTCTATCCAGGTTAAAACATCCACAAACCAACCAATGAAACAACCAAGCATTCATAGTAAATATGTTATCTCTTCTTGATGTGAAAACACAAAGTAATCATGGAATTAATATGAAACCTTAAGTCATGTCAGATTGCTATTCTACCCTAATAATTACTGTTCATGTCTACACTTTACACAGTTGCACAGTAAAATCAGATTTCTAACCAATTTAATGTTTGACATTAACTGTTTTTCAGACTAATTGTTGCTTATATCCAATATTTAATAATAGTTCAATCCAGTACATTCATCCCAAAGTGTAGTATCATGTTTCCATACATTGACTTGTGTAAACACATTGCACTGTACAGTTTTGCAATCATAGCAAATGCTGATTTTTATTGTAATAGTGCAATGCTAGATGATTTTTAGTTCAATAATGGAATTCGTGTTGATGTTTATTTTAATCCTGTTTCATTTGCTTTGATTATATTTCAATTCCATACGAACATGCATTTTAATTTAAATGATTAAATTACCTCTGGAGGTAGTATGGGCTGAAGTCAGAAATAGGAAAGGTGCAGTCACCTTGTTGGGTGTTTATTATAGGCCCCCCAATAGCAGCAGAGATGTGGAGAAACAGATTGGGAAACAGATTTTGGAAAGGTGCAGAAGCCACAGGGTCGTAGTCATGGGCGACTTCAACTTCCCAAATATTGATTGGAAGCTCTTTAGATCAAGTAGATTGGATGGGGCGGTGTTTGTGCAGTGTGTCCAGGAAGCTTTTCTAACGCAGTATGTAGATTGTCCAACCAGAGGGGAGGCCATATTGGATTTGGTACTCGGTAACGAACCGGGACAAGTGGTGGGCTTGTTAGTGGGTGAACATTTTGGTGATGGCGACCACAATTCTGTGACTTTCACCTTGGTTATGGAGAGAGATAGGTGCACACAACAAGGAAGTTTCTACAATTGGGGGAAGGGAAATTACGATGCTGTAAGACAGGATTTGAGGAGCATACGTTGGGAGCATAGGCTGTCAGGGAAGGATGTGGTGGAAATGTGGGACTTTTTCAAGGAGCAGATACGACGTGTCCTTGATATGTATGTACCGATCAGGCAGGAAAGAAATGGTCGTGTGAGGGAGCCTTGGTTGACGAGGGAGGTTGAATGTCTAGTAAAGAGGAAGAAGGAGGCTTACATAAGGTTGAGGAAACAAGGTTCAGACAGAGCAGTGGAGGGATACAGGATAGCCAGAAGGGACCTGAAGAAAGGGATTAGGAGAGCTAAGAGAGGGCATGAAAAATCCCTGGCGGATAGGATCAAGGATAACCCCAAGGCATTCTATGCGTATATGAGAAACCTGAGAATGACGAGAACGAGGGTAGGTCCGATCAAGGACAGTGGTGGAAGACTGTGTATTGAGTCGGAAGAGATAGGAGAGGTCTTGAACAAGTACTTCTCTTCAGTATTTACGAACGAGAGGGACTGTATTGTTGAAGAGGAGAGTGTGAAACGGACTGATAAGCTAGAAGAGATATCTGTTAGGAAGGAAGATGTGTTGGACATTTTGAACAACTTGAGGATAGACAAGTCCCCCGGGCCTGACGGGATATATCCTAGGATTATGTGGGAAGCAAGAGAGGAAATTGCAGTACCGTTGGCAATGATCTTCTCGTCTTCACTGGCAACGGGGGTGGTACCAGGGGACTGGAGAGTAGCGAATGTTGTGCCCCTGTTCAAAAAAGGGAATAGGGATAACCCCGGGAATTACAGGCCAGTTAGTCTTACTTCTGTGGTAGGCAAAGTAATGGAAAGGGTACTGAGGGATAGGATTTACGAGTATCTGGAACGGCACTGCTTGATTAGGGACAGCCAGCACGGATTTGTGAAGGGTAGGTCTTGCCTTACAAGTCTTATTGAATTCTTCGAGGAGGTGACCAAGCATGTGGATGAGGGTAGAGCAGTGGATGTAGTGTACATGGATTTTAGTAAGGCATTTGATAAGGTTCCCCATGGTAGGCTTATGCGGAAAGTCAGGAGGCATGGGATAGAGGGAAATTTGGCCAATTGGATAGAAAACTGGCTAACCGGTCGAAGTCAGAGAGTGGTAGTAGACGGTAAATATTCAGCATGGAGTCCAGTTACAAGTGGAGTTCCGCAGGGATCAGTTCTGGGTCCTCTGCTGTTTGTAATTTTTATTAATGACTTAGATGAGGGAGTCGAAGGGTGGGTCAGTAAATTTGCAGATGATACAAAGATAGGTGGAGTTGTGGACAGTGAGGAGGGCTGTTGTCGGCTGCAGAGGGACTTAGATATGATGCAGAGCTGGGCTGAGGAGTGGCAGATGGAGTTCAACCCTGCCAAGTGTGAAGTTGTCCATTTTGGAAGAACAAATAAGAATGCGGAATACAGGGTTAATGGTAGGGTTCTTGGTCAGGTGGAGGAACAGAGGGATCTTGGGGTCTATGTACATAGATCTTTGAAGGTTGCCACTCAGGTGGATAGAGTTTGTAAGAAGGCCTATGGAGTATTATCGTTCATTAGCAGAGGGATTGAATTCAAGAGTCGTGAGGTGATGTTGCAGCTGTACAGGACTTTGGTTAGGCCACATTTGGAGTACTGTGTGCAGTTCTGGTCGCCTCACTTTAGGAAAGATGTGGAAGCTTTGGAGAGGGTGCAGAGAAGATTTACCAGGATGTTGCCTGGAATGGAGAGTAGGTCGTACGAGGATAGGTTGAGAGTTCTCGGCCTTTTCTCGTTGGAACGGCGAAGGATGAGGGGTGACTTGATAGAGGTTTATAAGATGATCAGAGGAATAGATAGAGTAGACAGTCAGAAACTTTTTCCCCGGGTACAACAGAGTGTTACAAGGGGACATAAATTTAAGGTGAAGAGTGGAAGGTATAGGGGAGATGTCAGGGGTGGGTTCTTCACCCAGAGAGTGGTGGGGGCATGGAATGCGCTGCCCGTGGGAGTGGTAGAGTCAGATTCATTGGCGACCTTTAAGCGGCATTTGGATAGGTACATGGATGGGTGCTTAATCTAGGATAGAAGTTCGGCACAACATCGTGGGCCGAAGGGCCTGTTCTGTGCTGTATTGTTCTATGTTCTATGTTCTATTACACTAAAAGCTACATTGTGTTTCTTGCTAAAAAAATTTTTAAAGTTCCCATTCCACTTTCTTTTGTGAGAAATGAAGTTACCTACATCTCTTGTTCAGGTCAACAAACACAATAACTTTTGAATTCTTGAAAGTTGTACCCTTTTTTTAAAAAAAAAGGAAAGTATCTTTTAGCTGAAATATCACGTCAAGAGATTTTTTGCTTTTTCAGATCATGTGCCCTGCAGAAGTGTTTTTATGTTCAATTTGTTACAACAAACAGCTGCTTTGGAACTGTTGATTTTGTTTTAATGTTTATTACAACATTACTTATTAATGTTCAATAATCACAAAATCATGCAAATTGATTTTCTATCCAATGTCATTGACTGTATCTTGTGGTCACTCAGATATTCACTTTCTTTACCAATAATTTTCTTCCAAATTCAGGTACTAATGTTTCAACATTGATCAGGATAAAATCACATAAATTAAAAATACATGTTTCTACAATTAATTGAATTGAATGAAATGCATTACTGTATTTTTTGCGAGAAATGAAGTTACCTACATCACTTGTTTAGTTCAATAAACACAATAACTTTTGAATTGTATTGTCTGCATTTTTCATCAAAAATAAATTATTTTCAATAATAACTGAATGGCTCATTTATTGTTCCCAGTCCATCAATCTCGCGACTATATTTCAGTTTTCAGTTTACTGAGCATAATGAACGTCTAATCAACATCAGAGCAAAGTGTTTTTAAAATATTGAATTGATTTATTTGTTCAGATTACAGCATTTATTTTGAATTCATTAGCCTTATAATAATTGCAGAATAATTTGTTTGTGTTTCTAACGTGATCCACATTTTAATTTAATGTATTGTTTAATTTAATCCACTGTAACAATATTGTTGTTTTCAGGTCAACTATCCCACAATGGAACTAGTGATTTTGCATCCAACATATTTTGAAAGTATCTGACTTTTACTGATTTGAATGATCGCATTAATCTCAGCCGTAGAAATTCAGGGAACTGCAATTACATTTCACTGCAATAATTCTTGTTCATGTCTACACATTGCACAGTCACATTGCAAAATTAAATTGCTCCTTCTTCTAAGTGCGTAGATAGATTTTCAAAATTCTAATTTCTAATAATTGTTCAGTTCAGTAAGGGGTATAAATGTGCAATAATGGCTCAGTGCAAGAACTGTTGTGAAGATATTGCAGTGTACAATCTCACAATCATTGTAAAGATCAATTTCTGCTTTAACCATGGAAACATAGTTGAATTGATTTAATTATATTTCACTTCAATGTTCATATTCATTGTGTTTTTAATCACAATAAGAGTGAACTATTTTACATGACAAAATTAAAATTCAATCCACTTTATTTCTGGACACAAAACAGAATTAACACACGCTCGTTCTCTCCTTTACCAATCACAGTCAACTTTGAATTGTAGAATGGTAGATTGGCACAGCACAGAAACAGCCCATTCAGCCCAACTTGGCATGCTGGCCAGGTTTCCTAAACTAAACTCGTCCCATTTTCCTGTGTTTGTTCCATACCCCTCTGGATGTTTTCTATCCATGTAACTGTCCAAAAGTCGTTTACATGTTGTAATTGTACCAGCCGCTGCCCCTTCCTCTCACAGCTCATCCCATATGTGCCAAACATATTGTACGAATAAAATTGCCCGTCAGATCCCTCTTCGATCTTTCCCCTCTCAATTTAAATATTATTTACACTGTAGAATCTTTAATACTGCAAAGTTGATAGGTATTTAGAAGCAGCATAATCCCCTTTATATTTTAATCAGTGACCTAAAGCCAATAAAGTGCAGATATTGTGGTCATAGCAATGAACAACGGATACAAGTTGAGGAAATGTTGGATTGAAAAGCAATTCAATAGACACCTAGATATGTTCTAACCAACTCACAGAGGTGCTTTGACACATCTCTGTTGAAGGTGGGAATTCAACCCATGCCTCCTGGTGTATTAGTACAGACATTACCAGAGCGCTCAATAATGTTCCCATGCAGGATGGGCAGGACTATAATCATATACTTACTATGGTTACTCAATGGGAAACTGCTCAGATATTTATTGTGATAATTGGACTAGGATTGTATTAGACAGTTCAGTGTGTAATGGACCAATTAAAATAATTAGTAATTTCTAATACTGATGGACCGAAGCGACATTGATCTCAATGAAATAAAAATGTCACGATAGTCAAATAATTCGATATGTTTGAAACAATTATTCATATACAGAAATTAAAATTAAACTGCTTTGTAATGCATATGAATTGGAAATAAAGAATTAGTCATTCAATGTGACTACTCAGCGAAAGACAACTTCCCTCATTTTCACAAAATTGTGATTTCTAAGAATTCAAGTTTTACTGTAATAGAACAAACATTTCGGGTGTAGGTTTGCTCGCTGATTTTTAGGTTTGATATCCAGACGTTTCATTACCTGGCTAGGTAACATCATCAGTGGCGACCTCCAAGTGAAGCGAAGCTGTTGTCTCCTGCTTTCTATTTATATCTTTCTCCTGGATGGGGTTCCTGGGGTTTGTGGTGATTTCATTTCCTGTTCGTTTTCTGCGTGGTTGATCGATGGCATCTAGATCCATGTGTGTGCTTATGGCGTTGTGGTTGGAGTGCCAGGCCTCTAGGAAATCTCTGGCATGTCTTTGCTTAGCCTATCCCAGGATAGATGTGTTGATCCAGTCGAAATGGTGTTTTTTTTTCATCCGTGTAAAAAAAACACATTTCAACTGGGACAACACATCTATCCTGGGATAGGCTAAGCAAAGACATGCCAGAGAATTCCTAGAGGCCTGACACACCAACCACAACGCCATAAACAAGCACAGAGATCTAGATGCCATCTGTCAACCCCGCAGAAAACGAACACGAAATGACATCACCACAAAACCCAGCAATCCCACCAAGGAGAAAGATACAAATAGAAAGCAGGAGACAACAGCTTCGCTTCACTTGGAGGTTGCCACTGATGATGTTACCTAGGCAGGTAATGAAACGTCTGGATATCAAACCTACAGCTCAGCGAGCAAACCTACACCCTAAACCTCAACCTGAGGTATAAACCGTCACAAACCTTGCGAGAACAAACATTTGTTAATTCTGTTTTGCGTACGGAAGAAATACATGAAATTGAAATGATACTTAGCATGAAAACAGTTCGTTCTTATTGTAATAATCAGAAAACAGAAATGTTGGCATTGAAATGAAAAACAATCAGGACAAGAATGCAAAAAACGGTGGCTACTGGAAATCAGAAACAAAATCAGAAATTGCTGGAAAATAGTTCAGCAGATCTGGCAGCATTTGTGAAGAGAAATCAGAGTTAATGCTTTGGGTCCAGTGACCCATCTTCAGAATGCATTTTTGCTCACAGTCAGTTCAATCCAACTAAGCTTCCACACTTCAAACTATTTTTGGTAAGATTAAGAGATTGTAGAGTGCAATACGTTTTGCATCAGTTGATGTACTGAGCCGTAATTCCTCATCTAAAGTTGGAGATATTAGATTTCAACAATGATTACCGGTTTGTTAATTGCAATAATTAGTTTTAAAATGGCTGATAGCAAATTTAAGAATGATGAGAAAACCCTTATTGCAATGTAATTGTGCAATATGTTGGAAAGAACTGAAATATTTATGTGAAAAATAGTTAGCCACTTCTTAATTGATAAGGCTGATTAATATTCCTTCCATTAATATGAGAATTCAAATGAAAGAAAACGAGATAGTTATTATGAATTTTGGATGAGAAACCATTGGTGGATTGCAGGTCTGTTGACCTGAAAAGAAAGTTAATATTTCATTATGATACTTGCAATCAGAAATAATGGATTAAACTGAAATGTGAATCGCCTGATGCTCATTACTAAGATTAAAATACATTATGGTGTGGTAATTGAAATGACAATAAACTAACAATTAATGTTAGAACTCAACACTTAAAATGATTCAATATTTTCAAAGCTTTCTTTTTACTCGGTATTCATTAAGATCAGAAAACTGAGAATTAAAATATTGGGTTAATTTAAAAACAAAAATAGACCTTCAGAGATTATTCATCAGCATTGTTCTGATTCAAGAATTCTGCATTTCTTTCATTTTCTGTCTTTTTTTCCAAAGGGATCTGTACTGAAACTTTTCTGTTTGTGATAAAAATGGATATAAGTGACATGGATTAAAATCGAATTGAGTGAGTTAATAGGTTTGCAGGCATTACAAAGTTCAGTGGAGTTGTGGATAATGTAGAAGGTTGTCAAGGAATACTGCAGGATAAAAGATAAATTGCAGATATGGGCAGAGAAATTCAAGGTGAAGTTTAATCCCTATAAGTGTGAGGTGTTTCACTTTGGGAGATCTCATACTAAGGAAAAGTACATAATGGCAGGACCCTGAACAGCTTTGTTGTTCAAAGTGATCTTGGCGTTCAAGACCATGGCTCCCTGAAAATGACCATGCAAGTAGATAGGGTGGTAAGGAAGGCAAATGGCATGCTTGTCTTTATTGGTCACGGAACTGGTTACAAGAGTCAGGAAGTCATGTTGTAACCAAAGTCATGTTATAAGACTTTGGTTAAGGCAAACATAAACGATTGTATTCATTTCTGTTCGCCACATTACAAGACGGGTATGGAGGCTTTGGAGAAGGTACAGAGAGCAGTTACCCGGATGCTGTCTGGATTTGGAGAGGCGAGAAAAACTCATTCTACCTTTTTGTGGAGTGGCAGAGGCTGGGGGAAGACTTTATGTAAGTCTATGCAATCATGAGATACATAGATAGGTTTGACACTCTGAATGTTTTTCCCAGAGTTGAAACGTCAAAACTATGTGACTTGCGTTTAAGGTTAGGGGAGACAGTTCAAGGGGCAATTTGTTTTTTTACACGGGAGTGGGGGTAGGTGTCTGGAATGAACTTCCAGCGATGGTGGGAGAGGCAGATGCGTTAAGGCTCTTTACTGTTCATTTAGATAATTTGGAAGGATATGGACCAAGGGTAGGCCGAAGCGGTGAGTGTCTTTTGCAATATGTTCAGCACAACGTTATGGGCCAAATGACCTATTCCTGTGCTGCACAGATCATTGAGAGAAAACTAATGTCTCACTCATATGACATTTAATCTAATCAATATTAATCACTGGTGTCAGAAATACGAATAAAGTAAGTAGAGAATGAACTTAACTATAATCAAAAGATATAGTCAATGACATTTACAGAGGTATTTTTTTATATTTGTTCTGAATTGTCAGATTAATAACTTTGGTGATGTATTGAAATGTTTACAGTTACAGATGTGCTGAGCCAAAATTACCCTTTTTATACTGAAGATTGAACTAGAAACATGTTAGAAAGCTTGGAAATATTCAGTAAGGTGAGATTCGCACATCAGTTTAATCCATTATTTCTTAGTGCCGATACTGCAATTAAAAAAAACCGTTCAGGTCTACACCAAAAAGCATTGCTTTTCCACCCAATGCTCATTGGAAATATTTGAATGCTACTCATTTCTACAAGAAACGTAATCACAACCTGATCAATTATGCGATATCTAATGGCATTTCACCAATAATTACTGTTTATTTCGACACATTGCTCATTCAAATAGCAATGTGAGATTTCTCATTAATATTCAGTTCACTGACAGTATAATAATAATTTTGTTATTGCTAATATCTAACCATTGCCTATCCAAATGGAGTATGAAGTTGGAATTATGGCTCAGTACATCAACTGGTGGAAATAAATTGCAGTGTTCACTCCCCCAATTATTGTGAATATCAATGTGTATTTTAATTTGGTTTGATTATATTGTTCTTCAACGCCAAGATTTATTGTATTTCTGTTCACAGTAAGATTTAAATATTTTAAAGCTAAAATAAATTTCAAATTTGTGACATTTTGTGTAAACAAGAAAAAAGGATTTTACAGCTGTTTGCTCTTTCCTTTATCAATCAGAGTGAATATGGAATCGTTGGAAGTTATACGTTTGTGGAAGGAGGGGAAGTTCCCTGCAGCTGAATAGTCACTGTGAATAACATTTTCTTCAGATTGCGTCCTACTGCTAAATGTTCTAATGATCTTTCTATTATAAGAAAAAAAACACTTTAAACATATACAGCAGTTGTATTTTTTTATGAATTTACAATAAGTGCATGATGTGTCTATTTATCTTTCTCTCAATTATCATAATCTTAATTTTTAAGTAAGAGCATATGTGATTAGTTCCATCATTATTGTGAATTGCCATTTCATTCTCAGTCGATTACACAGAAACAGTCTAATTAATTACCAGCCCAGTTATCGGAATGAACACTGGTTCGTTTGCATTTGAGTAATCCCAATCGATTATAATCCCACCCTTCCTTGGTGGGAAGATAACGAAAGGAACTTGTGGAGCTCTACTAGTGTCTCTCTCCTAGGAGAATCAAAGTAATCACAACCTGATAAATTATGAGATATCTAATGCCATTTCACCAATAATTACTGTTGGAGGTGTGAGTTCATCTTGAACAGAGATGCATCAGAGCAGCTTAGAATGGTGATTAGAATATAATTAAGCGGAGTTTGCATTGTTTTTAAATCCAGTTTTGGATCTGCTTCTGTCTGTGATTCATTCTAATAATCTCACAATCTGCAATCTTTTATCTGCAGGTTATTAATAAAAGGATGTATCACATTGCATTGTCTCTAAATTTTAAGTTTGAGGACTTAGTAGTTTTCAAAATTTAATATATCTAAGAAATGAAATTCATTTGATTTTAAAATCAAAATACCTTGCTACATCCAATTATTATGCATATGGTGGACAACAGGATTTTAATGCCAATCAGATCATGAATGCCCAAACATTGTTTATTCTGTGAACTTAATTCTGCAGAAGAGATTCAATAAGCATTTAGCACATCAGTATTGTATATTTGAACACCTCACATGTACTTATCCTTATTTTCTAGTCCAAGCAAGATGAAAAAAAAGTTCGATTTTTCTTCAGTAAAATGAAGCAAATGCCACTTGCTATTACCCTTCAGTTCTTCAGATTACCTTTATTATACAATACAATGTTGTAATTCATCTCATTATTGCTATGTCTTTTATTAAGTTTAATTTCTACTTAATGTTCAATTGATGAACTGCCTGAGAGTTCGGTTTATTTTTCCTCCGAGCAGAGCGCTTTAGGGAACATCTCCGAGACACCCGCACCAATCAACCAAACCGCCCCGTGGCCCAACATTTCAACTCCCCCACCCACTCTGCCGAGGACATGGAGGTCCTGGGCCTCCTTCACCGCCGCTCCCTCACCACCAGACGCCTGGAGGAGGAACGCCTCATCTTCCGCCTCGGAACACTTCAGCCCCAGGGCATCAATGTGGACTTCAACAGCTTCCTCATTTCCCCTTCCCCCACCTCATTCTAGTTTCAAACTTCCAGCTCACTTATTGTCTCCTTGACTTGTCCGACCTGCCTATCTTCTTTTCCACCTATCCACTCCACCCTCTTCTCTTTGACCTATCACCTTTATCTCCTCCCCCACTCACCCATTGTACTCTATGCTACTTTCTCCCCACCCCCACCCTCCTCTAGCTTATCTCTCCATGCTTCAGGCTCACTGCCTTTATTCCCGAAACGTCGATTTCGCTGCTCGTTGGATGCTGCCTGAACTGCTGTGCTCTTCCAGCACCACTAATCCAGTATTTGATTTTCAGCATCTGCAGTCATTGTTTTTACCTTATTTTTCCAATGGCCGAGTCAAATTGATTGTAAAGATGAAATGCTTTGAA
Source organism: Chiloscyllium punctatum (assembly GCF_047496795.1). Taxonomy (NCBI): domain Eukaryota; kingdom Metazoa; phylum Chordata; class Chondrichthyes; order Orectolobiformes; family Hemiscylliidae; genus Chiloscyllium; species Chiloscyllium punctatum. Next base: position 67,821,730 of record NC_092766.1, read on the forward strand.
AATCGATTTTGCATATATCTCACTTATCACATGTGGTTTTTCAGTTTGTTTCACGAAGTTAAAAAAATCACACAACACCTGGTTATAGTCCAGCAGGTTTATTTGGAAGCATTGGTTTACCTGGCGCTGTCTGTGCATCAGATCACCCGATACAGAGGCAGCACCTTGAAAACTAGTGATTCCAAACAAACCTGTTGGACTATAACCTGGTGTCGTGTGATTTTGAACTTTGTCCACCCCGGTCCAACTCCGGCATCTCCAAATCATTGTTGCACAAAGGAATCCTCGTAATTTTATAAAGAAAATATGACATTAGTTAAGACTTTTAACACACGATTATTAATCCCTTCCGTTATTAGTAAAATATCTCAATGTAATTTTTAAAAAATGCTCACAGACACGGCGCATACAGTCACACAAAGTCTTCCTGGTCATCTAATTACTGCTCAGGAGAAAAACCTGAGGAAGTATCTTATTGTTCCTGAGAACAAGAACCACAGTAAATATTTGGTGAACAATTCCACCCAATACATGCACTTGATTTCTTACATCTGACTTCAGTAATTGCACAGGAAATATTTCACTAAAACCAATAACCATGCTTTATTACAAATGACCGAGGATTCGAACATCAACATACGGAGCCGCTTTCCAATCAGGGTTCCAGTTGGAGTGTCGCACAATAAAGTAACTTAATTTTGACTTAGTACAACTGTAGGTGAAAACATTTTGAGCTCGCACTTTAAACATCTTTATCTGCTTAGTCAGAGAAAATACTGAATGGTGACACTGTAAAATTAATTTATTTTGACTTTCACTCCTGCAAATACTCGTGAATTGCTTCTCGTTTTCTTCCTAGTTCTGATACAAATGTCGAAATAAATTAGGATAATAAAAGTTTAGGAATAATAAGAGTGTTCTTTGCAAGGACGATATGAAGATGTTCACAGTCGTCGAATTACTGTTGAGTAGAACATTTTTCATAAGGGTCTTATTGTAACGAGCCAATGCTTTTTGTGACTGTTTTTAGTTGTGACTGGTATTTTTGTGACTCGTGTTTTTTGTGTTCAAGTGAGTAAATATTTAAATGTCAAACCTTCAAAACCTTTGAGGGACAAAGAAATGATGAGAGCAGAATCGCTGACACTCCAAGAATCTGTTATTCAAAATATTTGGAAAGGCACATTTGGTGACATACAAGGAATAAATTTCACAAGTATAGAAATAGCCTGTGGCGAGGTAAAGTTGTAGGGGTGGGGTGTAGTCGGTTGGAAGCCGCGGGGAAACAATGTCTCAGTTGGTTGACTTTAAAAGTCTAGAAATTACGTGAACATGCACAGCTGAATAAGATTTTGTTTCAAATACCCTGGATTTGGAAAGATTTGGCATACTATGCCATCTGAAGCATTGCAAATGGAACTCAGTGGATTTTTTTATTGTAAAGGAAAGATATTACATAATGAGCGGTAAGTGAACCGTTACTTGGAGATCGACTTCCTGCTTTAATCACGTGGCTAAAAGATGTGATCACCATGATGTTTGGTCCATTTAGTGATCATTGAACTCTGCCAAAGCACGAGCAACAGAACTGTTGGTTTTTCTTTTGGAATTTAATCGTCTCTTTTTCTAAGCAGTATTTTCTTTCAGCTGAAATAAATCAGAACAAATTTGCATATATCATTAATCGTTCCAATGAGATAAATCTTATTCACTTCCAATTATTACAATGAACAGTGTGACTTTCAGTTTAATTAATAAAATGAAACGATCAAAACAGCGTTTCTTGCGATTTAACCCAATTCAGTTAATCCATATGAGAATGGCTATTGAACCACAACCTCGTCTTTATATCCCTCTCCATGGCTACTTCTTCACGTGAGAGAGAATGTCACTGAAGAAATTATGAGTCAAGGCAAAATGTGGGTGTGAATATGACGGGAAATTCTTGTTTGCTGTTTCATTCTGACACAGTTCTGATTCAGAATGAATCAATGACAGATGTTCATTCCGACGAGCATGGCTATTTCTTGAATTTTGCTGTTATTGTAATTCTGGTGAAAGCAGAAACAGTATGATGTGGAATCAATTTAGCTCTAGACATTTCTCATCCACGAATTTCACCACATGTAACCTTGATGAGGTCACATGTCACCCCTTTCCAAAACGTGCTGAGGAGACCAGGAGATTATGGGTTATTATACTACGGTGCTCCACATTCACGGGTTGAGTCACATTTTGGTTGCTCTTTCCACATAACACTACTGCATTTTTATTTTGCATCTCACACCTCTGGTTTACACTGGATCGAGAATTTTGTTCTTGCCCTTCACTGCACGGGAAATTCACGAATGATAATCACCACATTAAAATTGAAATAAAGAATGAGAGCAGATGTTCTAATCAGTTGTAAATTAAATTGGTGTAATGAGAAGGTACACATTTTTTTCTTTATGTCCCTCATTCCATCTTGTCCTTCCATTAATTTAAATGACTGATAGAGAAATAACTAACAAGTGATCGGGAGCACAAGTTTATCCAATGGGATTATTCATGATTATTTTAAACTAACAGTCCACACAATGATTTGATCAGCATTTCAAACAGACACTCGGAATTGGAACCGCAGCAAACTGCTCCAATGAAACGAACCTTTCATTCTTTCACATGCAGCGTGATGACTGACTCGCTAACTGTACAAGGTCGACCAATTTTCTTCAGCAATCATAGCGTCTGTAAACCGCCACCTGTGCTGTGCAGAGTGTCATTTGTTGTTCCCAGGTCACTGCACCTTTTTTCTTCATGACCTTATGAGCTTCGTTCCTGATCTGTTTGATAAACCTTTTCTATCATTTCATCGCATCCACTCACAATTCTCAATTTATGAATAAAATTTGGCGTTAGACCAAATGTTAAACAAAGTGGACGTATGCCATTCATCCCATCGAGTCTGTCCCACCATACAACGAACTCATGGTTGATCTGATAATCTTCAACTCCATTCTGCTCACTTACCTCGACAAACTTCATCATCTTTCTGATTAAGTACCTGACACAATTTGAAAATAACCAACAACTTAGCCTCTACTTCGGTTGCCAAAAAAAAAGCCACATATTCTCTGAGCATGGAAATTACTCTTCATTTCTCAATTAACTGAGCGCTATCTCATTCTGAGATTATGTCCTCTGGTGCACGGCACCTGCCTGTATCTACCCAAAATCCCACCATTTTGTTTCAAGGAGAATAATCCCAGCCTGACCAATCATTCCCCGAAGCTCCATTTTATCCAAAGTTGACAACATTCTCGTAAATCTTTGCTGTCCCTTACAGCACGGGAACTGGAACTTGAAATGAAATTGCGATTGGAATCGGATTAGTCCACACAAATACAATAATAATAACTTTGACAAATGAGAATCTAATTATATTCTAATGACATTCAATGGTTTCGTTGTAACTGACGTCCTCCGTGCAATCGCCCTCAGAGCTAATATTTAGGAGAAATGGAACCTGACCGCCCATATAAAGAAGTTGACGACAAAAAAATGTCCGTCAGTCGACTTCGTTTGATTATTAACACAACTCATGTCTCCGTGAAGCCTGCATCATCTTTAAGGCACACATTAGATGTGTAACAGAACTCACTCCATTTGCCTGGATGTGTGCAGCTTCAATACTACTGAAGGAACTGGACATCCTCCACGACAACGCAGTCACTTAACTGTACCACGTTCAATACCTGAATGTTTATTACCCTCACCGCTAAGGCAAAATTGCAGTAGAGTGCACCACCTACAAGATGCGGTAGAGTAAGTCAGCTAGGCTGTGTTTCCAGAACATTCAAAGCTCAAAAACTGTACCGACGAGAAGGACAAGGCTGAAGATGCACTGAAGCGCTACTATTTGCAAGTTACCCTCCAAGGCACATAAAGGCATGACTTGGAGATGTATCAGTGGTAAATTCACTGAGTGATGAAGCGGTCTTGATGGCCAAAGTTGTATACTTCAGCCCTCCATCATTTATCTTACATCTTTTAAAATGTTGATGATTGCATTGACCAGACTTGTGCTCATTCTTTTAGTTGTTTCCTAAACTGGTGGTTGCTAAAGATCGAATATCATCCACCGTCTGAGATCAACAACAGAAAATATCCAAGGATACTCTCGACCAACTGAGCTCCCTGTCCAAAAATCTTCAGTGATCAGTGAATATCCACTCCAAGATCTCTTTGTTCCTGTTTGTTCCGTTCACCATTCAGAATCCTCACTGTTATTGTTACAACTCCCCAAATTCATTACACTTACTGGTCTGGATTCAATTCCATTCGCCGCTTTTATTTTCCACCTGATTGATACATCTCTGCAGGCCCTGACATTATTCATCATAGTCAAATACACGACCAATTGTTGCATCCTTTGCAAACTTCTAAATCATGACTCCTACAACTATGTCTGAATCGTTGATCTACATCAGGAAACAATGGAACTCCCCTGGAAACAGGCGTTCAAACATGCTTCATTGCTGGATGTGATGAACACCTGCAATAACAGCACAATCGGACCCCTGATGTCATTTGTAAACCTGATGGTGACTCTGCCAGTTGGCCTCCTGAGTGATCCCTTCTCACATATGGGAGTGGTGAATGACCTATCCACATTGTGCCTGGGCACGTAGGTTTACACTTCAGCGGGTAATTGAATCCTTTCCGGATGTCGCCCTATGGAGCTGACTTCTTGGCGGTGTGGGTATCCATGTGTCTATTTAGCTTGGATAATCAGTTGAATTTGAGTCCAAACAGAGATGACTCCCAATTTTCCACGTCATCCATTTTTCTATTCTTCTATATTCTCCCACGGAGTGTGGCCATCATGATCTGAACATTATTTGTTGTTCATTCTTAATTCACCTTGAACTGAGTCAGAGTGATTCTATGGGTGAACCGCACTTTTGTCAGTCTGGAGTCATATGTTGGCACGTCTCGTTAAGGACGGCAAATTCACCTTTCAAAGGGACAAGAATGAATGAGTATTCGGAAATCAAATTTTTTTGCCTCTGTTCCTCTGATCGGGGTTAATACTCCAGATTTTATTCATCGATGTAAATACCAGCAGCTGCCATGTTCCAGTCTCCAAGGGTTGCTCGCCCACGATATCGCCACTACATTTGCATTTGACTCGAGGATTGGTGAGTAGCAGAAAGCATAGGGATCAGTCAAAGAATGAAGAATATAGATAGACAGGAGAGTTGAGCGGAGAAGTGGCAGATGGAGTTCAATCGAGGCAAATGTGAAGTGATGCATTTTGGGAAGCCTAATTCTAGAACCAACTACACTGTAAACGGGACAGCCTTGGAGAAATTTGATGATCTGGGAGTTCAGGTCCTTTGTACCACGACGATGGCGGCACAGGTAGATAGAGCGGTCAAGAAAGCATATGGCATGCTTGTCGTCATAGGACCGGGCTTTGAGTCTAAGAGCTGGCAGGTAATGCTAAAATTGTACAAGATTTTGGTTCGGCCACGTTTAGAATACTGCGCACAGTTCTGGTAAAGTTACCAAAAGGAAGTGGACGTTTCAGAGAGGGTGCAGAGAAGGTTAACGAGGATGTTGCTGGTATGGAAGATGCTTGCTGTGAAGAGAAATTAAGAAGTTTATGATTGTTTTCAGTAGAAAAAAACGAGATTGAGGGGTCCTGATTGAGGTCTACAAAATCTTGCAGGGTACAGACCGGGTGAATAGAGAAATGCTTTTTTCCCCAGGTGAGTTATTCAATAATGAGAGGTCACGCCTTCAAGTTGAGAGGTGAAACGTTTAAGGAGGATAGGTGTAGAAAATATTTTGCACAGAGGGTGGTAGGTGCCTGCCAGCAGAGGGAGTAGAGGCAGGCACGGTCGTTTCATTCATGGTGCGCCTTGAGAGATGCGTGAGTAAGTGGGGAGCAGACGGAAACAGATGCTGAGGAATTGGGTGATAGGTTTAGACAGTTGATTTGGTTCAGCTCAGGCTTGGAGGTCCAAAGGGCCTGTTCCTGGGCTACAAATGTTATGTGTTCTTTATTCTTCTTTGTTCACTACACTACCATCTCAATGCTACGTTGCTCCATCTCAGAGAATGACATTGGAAATTCCAATCATCTCAGAGGGAGTGAGAATATGACATGTGGCTGTGTCGGAATGAAACTGATGTACGCTGTACTGGAGTGTTTGCTGGGAGCAAGAGGATGATGTGATCAAAAAAACTGTTCTTACTGTCAAAATAACACAACATTGTTAAGGAAAATTGCACTGAATGCTTGCAATACATCGACCTCTCGCTTAAGGCTGCAGCACGCTTCCGCTGAGCCAATCTGCAATGCGGGTTAATGCTGTTGTTGTATCTTAATAATCTAATAACCGGAGACAAATATGCCCTTCCTCCCCGACTTTGACCAGGAGAACTCCCAGTCTCGGAATTTCATGCCATTCTGTACCATCATAGAAGGACAATGTGCTCACCGATCGCATTACTGGTGTGATAGATAGCTTCACGTGTTCATTTCCATGCCAATTTCCAGTTTGATCTTTGCAGCCCATTGATTCTGGGTGGAGGAACTGCGATTATGTGATCCACTGCAGAAATGGGTACTTCCTTCTGTGGGGAAGCTCGTGAGGCAACAAATGTGAAACCACATTGCTGATGAAACATACATTTCAACAATATCCTGCAGTATCCCTTGAGAATTTGATGTTATGTCAAAATCTATCAACCTCAGTCTTCAATATGCAGTACTCGATGGATCTTCCTCAGCCTCTTGAAACATCCAATTTGAATATACAGCCAATTCTGAGTTCCCACATGTCTATTATTGCTCGCCATATAGTCCTGTTGTGTCTCTCCATTCTTCCTAACATGTCCTATGTTTCTGTCGTTACTGCTCTTTTCAAACACGCATCTCTGCATGGCCCAGTGATCGTATAATGTTCAGTGTTGTGCGTTGTGGCCGCAGTAACCTCGTTAGAATCCGAGTTACGGCATGTAACCTTCTCCCCTTTTTAACTCCTTGTGGTACATGCCAACGAAACACAGAAATGAATTAATTGATTTTACATGAAAACTTTCTCTAACATTAATGATTTTTCATCAATCCCTTCTCTCATACATCTCTGTGAGGTAAATATCAGAATTCAGACTCACCCATTCTTGGAGACTTCTCTCCCTCCCACAATCACTGACCTCCTTTACGCTCCCCCTCCTATTTCCCTTACAATCATTTTCACATTGAACCCTGTTCAGTCTGTGCTGCTGCGCTCGCTGTTGCTGGATGAACGTGCCACAATCATACCATTGCGACCTTCAGACCAGTCAATCCATTTCGATACTGTGGTTTTGAGATCAATGGTCAAGTAACAGTTTTTAATGACATGGATCAGATATTATTGGAACTTCAGGCTCAGGAAAAGAACACAGGGCAGCTCTGAGGAAAAGAAACTTTTTTCCAAAAAGACCTTTTTCTGCAGACTTCCACATCATTTATTTCACTTGCTCAATCGGCTCTATGTAGACTATTCCGTGCAGTTCTGCAATCACATTAGCACTGGAAATGATGCAGGGATGATTTGCCAGAACGTTGTCTGGGTAGAAGAGCTCCTGTTATGAAGAGGGATTGGATAGACTGAGAGCAGAAGAGATCGAGAGAAGACATGATTGAGATATAAAAAATAATCAGGGATACGGATGGCGTGGACTGAAATAAAAGTTTCCTTATAATGGAGAGATCACTCACGGGGTAATAGATTTAAGAACAGAGGAGGGAAGATTTGAGTGAATGCGCAGACAAACGTTTTGAAACGGCGAGTGGTTGAAAGGAACTCAGTGCATGCAAAGGTTGGAGAGGCAGAAATCCTCATAACTTTCAGAAGTATTTAGATGTGAATTTTTGATGACAAGACCTACAAGGCTGTCGGTCAAGTGATTTAAAAACAGAGTTCGGATAGTTAATCGATTATTGATTTCCAGTACTGATACATAGGCTTCTTTTTGCATAGAACTCAAGGGTAATACCACTGCCTGTCACTGCGTGAGATTGGGTTCAATTCGCATCCGGGACGGGCGCTTACAGATTGGGAGGGCTAAGAGGCCAGAAACCCGCATTCGATTCCAGACTGATGTGACTGACTGTGTGGAATTTACACGCTCCTTTTCTCTCTCTTCCGTCTGGGTTTCCTCTGATTGGTCCGATTCCTTCTCACTGTCCAAATGAGTGCACTTCAGGTAGATGGCAAACAAAACCTGAATGGACTGTATAATCAAAGACAAAGGCAAAGTCAAAAGTAGGAATTGCAGCTCAGGGAAAACAGAATGACCATTTGGGGTCAACATTCCTTGGAACAGTTTTTGATTTGCAATGTTAACTCTGATTTCTCTCCATCGACGCTGCCTGACCCGCTGAGCTTTTGAAAATATTTCTATCTTTGTAGCTGGATCAATGATGCGGGTTTAGAAAGATCGGCAGGGGAGTGTGAATCTCTTCGGCGGCACAGAGCAGACTCAATTGGCCAAATGGTTTCCATCAACTCTGATTCTATAAGTTTTGTCCTTTTTTTAGGCTTTGGTATTTCACATCTCCCCTGAAATGTGGTTTGCAGAACAGGACAATCGCCAAACCGTTACCACCCGCTGCCTGGAAGAGGAACGCCTCATATTCTGCCTTGGGACCCTGTAACAATACGGGATAAATCATCTTCAATTCCCCTTCCCCCACATTATCACAGTCCGAAGCATCCAACTCAGCACCACCCTCCGAAACTATTCATCTTTTCCCGCTCTGACTTATCACTTTCTCCCCCGCCTCCATCCAATTATCGCTTTCCCAGCTACCTTCCCCCCAACCCCAACTGCCGCCCGTTTATCTCTCTGCCCCCACCTATACGTCTCATTCCTGATGAAAGGCTTATGCCAGAAGCGTCGGTTCTCCTGCTCCTCGGATGCTGCCTGACCTGCTGTACTTTTGTAGCACGACAATCTCGTCATGGCGAAGATAAATTAGCTTAGCTCAGGCTCTTTATCTGAGAGCGGAGAAGAGTGATTGAGGGAGGGCTGAAGGTGTACAGTAAGGGGATAGATACGTGTTATAGGAATAAATTTGTTATGGGAAGTGTTTACAAACATAGATCTATGTTAAACGCAAGGGGGAGGATAATCAGAGGAGATATAAGACGAACATTTTCATTCTGAGAGTGTTGTATCATTGGAACTCACTATTTGAACGAGTGGTAAAGCTATGAGTCATCAAAACACTTCAGGAGTACTTAGCCGAATACTTGAGAAGCTAGAGCACAAATGGATAAGGACCAGATACTGGAAAGTTGGACGAAGACGAACAGCGATCTGATCAAATGTCCGAACACCGTACGGAAAGTACGGAGCATGAAAGCATGGGAAGGGTAAAAGCATGGATACTACTGTCGATCTGTTACAAGGGGTCTGTGGAATGCTTCACGAGCAAAAAGGTCACTGTGGTAGGATGGGGCCACTGTGGCTTGATGGGATAAGCGAGTGGAATGCTCCTCCACCAATTAGCAGAGTCAGATTGGGGCTGAACGGTTACTGTGACAGGCTGAGATCATACCAATTAGTAACGTCAACCTTGCCAGCTAAATATCATCATTGCAGTTTGGGACAAGTCGTGACAATAAATATTTAGGACTTGACTTTAAATATTTAATTGATAGTTGCGTCAGCCTGCTTGAAACCTTTGTAGCAGAAAAAAAGACATTAAATATCTAATCAGCTTGGGACAGGAAAACATTGTGGCAGATGGGGTAGCTAAAAATCTAATCATGACAGGTTAGTCTGGGCTGGAAGATCACTGCAGCAGATGTAGCAGTAAAATACATAATCGTGACAATAGAAAAACCCTATTGGCAGAAGTAGAGCGATAATGGTTTATTGTATACCTGGAGTGAAATAATTCTGACTAACACAGTTGGGCATCCTGGTAAGCTAATAGAAATATAATTAAAGAAAGGGTATAAAGAGCCACGGATCCTGAGTTTCGGGGTCGTTCAAGAATTTGCTTTCTGTGTGGCACGGCTTTTTGTCTGCTAATAAAAGATCTACTCCTTGAAGAACTCTCCGCATCTCCTGGAGATTTATTACATTTTCTCCACGACAACCACAACTTTGTGTACAGTAAAATTATGGCTAGCGCGGCTCGGTGGTGCAATGAAAAGCGCGTTAGATTTCTACAGCATTGTTAACATTGCTGTACAAAGTTTGTTGTTTTGGGTTTCACCAGAATCGGCGTTCAGATATCAGCTGAATCAATTATTATTCTGCTGATTCATCGTTAATTCCCGTCGTCTGGGGTTCTTGAAATTGCTGTTTACCACAGAAATTTCCTGACCTCCTTGTTGGTGAGTTTCGACGGAATCATATCAATTGAAGCATGATCAGACCAGAATCAACTGCTAACCCACGAAACCTACAAAATTCGTGCAGAAACCCACTGTCTCGAAACGCATATTCCAGTCCAATAGTTTCACAGGCATTATCGATTGCTTAAATGTCTTTCTCCCTTTGGGCAACAGGCTGTTCTGGATGGACCGGGGAAAGATATTGATGTATTTGGTTAGTCATGACAATGTCAAATGGTGGGGTAGGACCGGTGTTTGGAATAGCGTCCTCCTGTTCCTCTCTGTCAGTGCTGTTTCTGACAGAGGGTTTTCAACAATAACATATTGAAATGTGAATCTACACCACGGAGTATCAAGGTCCTCCCATTTACCCCACCGCTCTCACAGCCAGAATGGAGAGCTCCTATTGCTGCTTTAGATCAGACAATCGAGGATTCTCCCAGGCGCTCTGTCAGACTGCATGCTCCTTCACACAGGTTTTTCACTGAACACATAGAGCAAGCAAACGTGGGGATTCAGGGACAGATTACCCCTCTGATTTGCTGCACTTCTGGACACGGAGACGTACATGAATTTCTGACATTCTGAGTCTTACTGTGCATTCTTCCGACTTTACAATTTAAACTGGAATTGAATGTATTCTTGCGTCACACTCCTACATCCTCGGTATTCAAGGAAACCGTGAAACGTGTTCATGGATGTAGGAATGGTGGAGATTATTGCTAAATGCAGTGTGTTTCATGTGACCAGTATGAACTTTCAGAAGGAAGTTGCGAAGTTTTATCGATTCGAATTGAAGCCGATCGAAGGAAAGGTCTGGCGACAGCGGCAATGTAACATTGTCTGTAAACAACGCAGGAACCAACGGAAACCCATTTTTCAATGAAGTCTATTTTGCATATTTTTATGTGTCCACTTCCTGAGCCTGATGCTTCAATAATCACAGGTCTATGTCAGTTTCACCTTGTCTGCGTTAGCTTTAATTTCAGAACCACAGCAAAAGTAGGGCAGTTGAGTTAAAGTTCCTAAGGATATGAGTAGGACATGTGACCAGCTGGCTTGTCTGCGGCTACAGTCACGCAATTGTTTAGCGCCTGCTACTTAAAGGTGCGTAAAATGCAACGGTTGTGAGTTGAATGCTTATCTAAAGATGCTGTTACTGACATTGACAAGGGATTATTAGGGCATCATACGCAGTTGAAATCAATATTGAGTAAAGTAGCATTTATTTGAAAACTCCAGTTTCACATTTCTGTCAATTATTATCTGCAAAGCTACAAATATTCCCCAGTTGAATATCCATCTGTGGATAGGGAAACAGAGGTGAAAGTTTAGCTTAATGACTTTTCTCAAATCGCTCACCCTGCACTGAATTACATTCTGGGAAAGTCTATTTAACTCATTTCATATCATTCCATTTCCTGCAAACACGCACAGTTCATTATCCAATCGAAAGTATTAGATTTATCTCTTTGGGGAGTTTGAATGCTGTCAGTAACTCTGACAAAGGCATAACAAGTAGTTTTGCTGTTGGGAGAAGCTGAGGGTGCAAACTTGAATAAGGTCGAGTCTTGTCACCGGGGTCTTTAAGCGGAGATAAGTGAGTATTAAATGGACTCACTCTCCTTTTGAGTGATTGTGACCAAATGTTCAAGGCAACAAATGGCAATGATAATGATGTTTTCCATCTACAGGCCAAATCTTACTCACTAGAGGCACCATAGTATTACAGATCAGGAGAGCAGAGTAGATGATGATCCTTATGCAAACCTGAGACAGTGAGAGAATTACTCCCAAGCTGTTGGTCTCACTTTTCACATAACTAGTTAGTCAGTGGACTGAGCTAACAGACTTCCATTCAATGCAGAGATAAACCAAACAGCTCAGTGTATTTACAATATATAATATTTCATGTAGAATAAACTGCAACACCTATCAACGCCAGCAGCTCTTCTTATACGTAGCATTTTCAAGTGCAGGTATTATGCAATTTCTTTCCGATGAATGTTATCCACTTCGAGAGTATGTCCCTTTTGCCTCGCCATCCAGGCAGCCCAGAATCCCTATCGTTGTTAAATTCAGTCCTTGTGTGTCTGCACACGACCTTTGAACTATAATGAAATCAGCTCCTAAAATGTTTTTATTTCTGAAAATTCATCTCCGATTTCAATAATTCTCAGAATAAAAAAGAAAAATCTGCTCCAACCATCTTCATCATTCCCCGTTGGTTTTGAAACTCCACCCTTTAGTTTCCACTCACTTAAACGAAGGAAGTTCCCTCAGATTTACTCTTACCAACGTCACATTAGCTGGATCACCTCCCTTCAGACACAACGAAGTCTTTCCTGATTTCTCCCGCATGGTTCTTTATCTGTCCCACCTTCCCATTAAATCTGCTCTTTCCTTTTCTAGTGGTGTTATCTCAAAGAAACCGTCATGTCTGTCTTTTTTATCGACTTTGTATCAAGTGAACACTGACCGTGTCATTCCTAACGTCTTTATATTCCAGTAAACTCTACCGTGTCTTTCACCATGCCTTTATATCCCAGTAAATTTCAACCTGAGAAAGGATGCTGGGTCCAATTCAAAGCATGAAAACTCACCACTAAGCTGTGCAATCTTATTACCGACACAGGAAAGGTGGAAGTAATTTCAGTTACAGCTGAATCGATTGGCTGCAGCAGCATCGGGTCAAATCCCAGTCAGATACATGACTGTTGTTCTTATATTTATTTCTTCTCTACGTGTGCTGAGTAACACAGTGAGGGATCAATTACTGTTGTCAGACATACATGTAGTGGCCTATTAAATACTGAAGCTGTGAGATGCGAACAGTTTTTATTAACATAGACCATTCGAATCTCAGGCTCAGGAATTTGACAGAGAGCGAATTTGAGCAAAAGTTCAGCCGGGTGTTTACCCCATGACGTAACACGAGTTTCTGCGGTTGCTTTGTTGTTCACCTCATTTGTGTGTTTTGCATCATTGAGGATTTTGAAGTTGTCCCCTCTATACAAAAGGCCCGTACTTTTGCAATATTGTACAAAAGATGCAGTACAAGAATAGCCGATGCTGATTCAACGAGGTAAAAACAATGACTGCAGATGCTGGAAACCAGATTCTGGATTAGTGGTGCTGGAAGAACACAGCAGTTCAGGCAACATCCAAGTAGCTTCGAAATCGACATTTCGGGCAAAAGTCCTTCATCAGGAATAAAGGAATGAAGGGCTTTTGCCCGAAACGTCGATTTCGAAGCTACTTGGATGCTGCCTGAACTGCTGTGCTCTTCCAGCACCACTAATTCCGATGCTGATTCAGTCTACTTATCCAAATATTGACCCCTGGAAACAGGACTGTGCACTCTCCTCGAGTCTGGAAAACAACTTCCTCACAGATAATGTTACATTCCCGCTCTCATGGCTCTTTTCATTCCATCGGCTTCTGTTTTGCTTGGAATCGGATTCAATACATCTTGTCACTGTGTCATTTCTTTCCATGTGGTCAGATCTTGTGAACAGTGGGATTGTATATGCTGGAATCAGTCGAGGCTGTCCGCTCTCCCACATCCAATTTATCCCCAGGTTGTGTTAAGATGATGATCTAAATCGCGTCCTTCTCTTTCCTGTCACTCTGGGATGATGTGAGCTGTGAAATCTATGATCTGAACTGGAGGCAACGTGGAAATCACATCAGCTGCGTGAGCGACAGGATTTGGTGCATTAATATCCCATGCTAATTCAGACAGCAGAAGCCTCCCCGTGACTTCGAGAAGCACAGACACTGTTCCTGAATAATGGGGAGAGATTCACTCTTTGCTCACAGTTCTGCATTTTCTATCTGTCTCAGATCGCATTATTTGGACAAGGATTCCCAAAAGAAGATGATTTCTTGTGCATGCACGATCTCACTTTTCTACACCTTTCCAGAATTTCCATACTTCCCACTCCCAGCTGACCCCTACTCCGCTGGACAAACCCGTGTTTAATGAGGGAGGTGAAGACCGCGTTCAAGCTGCTCTCCACCAACACTACATGACAATGGCAGATGAGTTCGTCCAGTTCTCAATGAAGACCGCCCTGTTCCGCGAAAGCAGCTAGCACAGCCTCCTGGGAGAAGCGAGTCAGAATGGAAAGGAGCTGTGATGAAAACTCGGTGCTTCTTTCACTCTGAAACAGCAGAAATAGCAAAAAACTCACCTGGTTTATGATTACCACGTCTGGCGCCGTTCTCGCTTGTTTGTCTCGGGTGTGATATTGCCTCAGTCAGGTGACATAGGTGTGAGAGGTCTCGGGTTCACCTTGCAGATGAGCCTTGGAATTTTGCACACTACTTCATTTTTGACTGAGAAGATATGATTTCGATGAGATCGAGTTCAGATAAAGATTCCAAAGCTTGAAACCATACACAAGCAAGTTCAAAAACCGTTTCTTCTCGGCCGGTGCTGCTCTGAGAAATGAATTGTCTAACTTGAAGTAATGCTGATCTTGCCAATTTGGATTTTGCTGAGCGCACGTATTATACATAGTAACCTGAATTCCCGAGTCTGGTCAAATTTTGCTTTTCTCACGCTGTGATCTGCATGTCCTTGATTACTCTGATCCGCCTTTACCTTTCGCAAACAACGCTTTCCACTGTACTTAGGTACATGTGACAATCAATCAATCAAAACACAGTCATTTCCTCATTGCGTGGAGCCAGCAGAGCGAAGGTGGGCTGCAAGGACTCTGTCTGCAGTGTGGCACATTTTGTGATCCTGATTGAAATTACAATTAAAACAGCAGCATTGGCGAAGTTACACAGTAGTTATATTGACGCAGCCGGGACACATCTGTGAAACAACGTATCAGACAATAACAGTGAAGATCTTTTGACGTCATCCTCGAAGGGACATGCTACAAAAACCTGAAGACTGCGTGAAACTGCTGTGGTCAGCGATAACAGAGCGGCCCAGAGGGATCGTGGTGGGCGCATAATCCAGAAATTAATGAATGAAAAGCATCCTCTGCTCGATTACAATTCCAGCTTTCAGTGTGTGTACTGCCACTGCCAGTATTTTGCTATAACAGTGCTCCGTTCTTCGTATTACATATTGATGTGCCTTTTGCGTCCTTATACTGAATGGTATCTGAAATAGATAGACCCGCCACATTTATACATTTAAGGAAACACACGTTTGAAGTTATGAAAGATTTTTTTGCTGTTCTCCGTCGGTCTGTTATGACCTGATTTGCAAAGTCACTTGCCTGAGCTGGGAATACACTGGCGAAGTTGAGGGAAATCAGTTGTGGTGTGGACCGTGCCCCTGACGCCTTGCAGTTCTTCCCCACGCTGTGTCACACAGCAGGGCTCTCCGGTGAAATGAACAGCCGTGAATGACATGTGGTTCAGTATGTTGGATACAGCATTTCCAGACAGACACAGTTCCCTATTATTAGAACAAGCATCACTGATGATGAATAACCTCAGAGAGAAGCAAGCGATAGAGATTTGCCGTGGACTCGATGGGCTGAACGGCTTCTGTCGGCACGTGAATGGCGTCACACGTCTCTGCCGTCCCTCTGTCTGGCTCTGACAGAGTGGCTGAGGGTGAAATAATGGCTCGCTTTTAATCCTCCCTTCTGCTTTGGACTGTCTGCAGCCCCGCAGCTCCTGGTTGTGGGGATGGTTCTCAGTGAGTGAGGGTTTCATTCGGAGTCACTTCATCTGGGACAGTTGGGACTCAGATGTTAACTGATGCCCGATTGCAGCAAAGAAACCGACTCCTGTGAAACAAAAGCCTTTCTGCTGGATTGTTCTGTGAAGATTGATTCTGAACATCAAATGGGCCGCACAAAAATGCACTGATTTGAATTTTACTGAGGGAAGAGAGTCCACAGCCCATTTCTGTCTTTCCCTCCAGCTCAGCACCTTTCTCTCTCTCTCAAATAAATGACATTTGGAAAAAGATCGCAATCAAAGTTGCTAGGTTCCAGCGGCCCTCTTGCACCTGGCTGTGCCCGTAAGAGGAAGCTTCAGAGCATATCCGTTTTACATCCCCTCATAATGCCTGCAAGTGGAGGGAAATGGCTGAATACTCTGCCAATAGAGACAGCTCAGTCCCGGAGGATGGCATACACAGCACCGTCTCGGTGGGGACATTCTGCCGATCAGACACAGTCCACTTTATCATTCAGATCATACCAGAGTGAGAACGCTCGAGAAGGCCAATCGGTCACTCGTACCTGTGCCATCTCGGGAGTTGCAAAAGATTGGTGAAAGTGGAAAGTGGATTTGTTCACGTTTCAAGTGTTTCCGTGAAGCTGGAAGCAGAAGAAGATACACAGTGAAGCGATTGAGATCTGACTACAGGAGCAGCAAATAAGTTGGATAGCGCAGTGGAGAGCTTTGAAGTATTGAGTTCTGGTTAATGGGACGATCATGCTTTTACTCGGCCATGCTGCTACAGAAGAAACTATGTCAGTATCTCTCAACATTGTGATGTCACAGGCAAAAGACGCCGTTACACTGCAGGGAATTCCTTTTTCCAATGTGAGGGCTGTCCATATGTAAAGGTGGAGCTTATATATCGAATCCTTTCACATAAATAATTCCACTGCACCTCAGTGTGTTGTATTGTCTCCTTTCCACTTTACCTGTCATTGTGCCTGCACTGAAGTTGATTTTCTCCTTGTGCGAGTCTTTTACAATCTGGGTGATGTGATGCAGTTGTACTGACCCATTTTCTGGCAGAATTTTCCACTTCATTTCAGCCCGCCCGAACTTCGCTATCTGATACTATTCCAGTTGTTTAGGTGTTAAGTGCTCATCCCAGATCCAGCCTGCCCTCACCCAAAATAAATGGAAAAATCAGTTACAGTGTGATCACTGATATCGAAGGATATCCTCATTCCAAGGTCAATTGATAATTCCAAGGATAAAGTTAGGGCTGCAGATGCTGGAGATCAGAGTTGATGCTGGAGATCAGTGTGATGCTGGAAAAGCACAGCAGATCAGGTAGCATCCGAGGAGCAGGAGAATTCAAGTTTCAGGCTTAAGCCCTTCATCAGGAATAAGGCTTGTGAGTCGGGGCTGAGAGATAAATGGAAGTGGTGTGTGGTTGAGGGGAAATAGCTGGAAAGCAATAGATGGATGAATAGAACGGAGAATATAAGAGGTCAGAAGTGGCAGTGATGGAATGGGTCGAGAGGGCGGTGGCGAGTTGAAGGCTTATGCTTGGGGGAAATGAGGAAACTGTTCGAATTCACATTTATCCCGCGTGGTGTAAGGGTCCCAAGCCGGAATGTGTGGCATTCCTCCTCCAGGCGTTGGGTGGGTAACGGTTTATCCGTGGCGGAGGTCCAGTACCTGCGAGCCTTTGATTGGGGAGGAGGGGGAGTTGAAGTGTTCAGCCACGGGACGCTGAAGTTGGTGGGTGCGGGTGTCCCAGAGATGTTCTCTGAAATGATCTGCAAGAAGGTATCCTGTCTCCCTGATGTAGAGGAGAACACACTGGGTGCAACGGATGCAGTAGATGACATTGGTATTTGTACAGGTGAATTTCCAATGGATGTGGAACGGTCCCTTCGGGAGTTGGTTGGAGATGAGAGTTGTGTGGGTGCTAGTTTCACCCTCACTTTGGTGGCAGTCAAAGGTGCCAGGAGAAGGTTATGTGCTGGTGGGGGGAAGTGTCTTCCTCAAGAGGGGGTCGTGGAGGGAGTGGTCTTTCTGGAGTGCTGGCAGAGCTGGGTAGCGAAATATATCTCGGGTGGTGGCGTCTGTTTGGAGGTGGCATCAGTGGCAGAATATGATGCGTTTTATGCGGAGGTTGGTGGGGTGGAAGGTGAGCACCAGGAAGTTCTTTTCTTGTTGCGTTGACAGGCATGGGGCTCAAGGGTGGTGGTGCGTGAAGTGGAGGTGATGCACTGGAGGGCATTGTCAACTAACGTGGAAAGGCAATTTGTGACCGTGGAGGAAGGAGACCAACTGGGTCTTTCTGAGGTGCAATTGGTCATCCGGGGGAACAGATGTGGTGTAAGCGGAGGAATTGGGAATAAGGAATGTCGTTTTTACACGAGATAGAGTTGGAGGAGATGTCGTCTAGATACCTTTGGGAGTCGGTGGGCTTGCAGTATATGTCTTTAATTAGTCAGTC
This sequence comes from Chiloscyllium punctatum, assembly GCF_047496795.1. Taxonomy (NCBI): domain Eukaryota; kingdom Metazoa; phylum Chordata; class Chondrichthyes; order Orectolobiformes; family Hemiscylliidae; genus Chiloscyllium; species Chiloscyllium punctatum. The sequence goes on from NC_092766.1 coordinate 67,840,252, forward strand.
GCCAGAGACGGTGATGGAGAGGTCGAGGAAGGCGAAGGAAGTTGCCAAGATGATCCGGATAAATTTGAGGTTGGTGTGGAAGGTTTTGGTAAAGCTGGTGAGCTATTGAACCTCTTCGTTGGAGCACCAAGTGGCGCCAATACATTCATCAATGTAACGTAGGAATAGGTGTAGGATGGTGCCTGTGTAACTGTGAAAGATGGACAGTTCCGCTTATCTGACAAACACGCAGACATAGCTAGGTCCTATGTGGGTGCCCATGACTACCAGCGTCGATGGAGGAAGTGGGAGATTTGGAAAGTGAAGTTGTTGATTGTGAGGACCAGTTCAGTCAAGTGGGTGAGGATGTTGGTGGAAGGGGACCTGTTGGGATGGTGTGAGATTAAGAAATGGAAGGCTTGCAGACTTCTGTCATTGCAGATGGATTTGTACAGGGACTGGATGACCATGGTGAATATCGCGTGTTGAGGGCCAGGGAAATGAAATTCCTGAAGGAGGTGAAGTGCATAGGGGTGTCACGAATGTAAGTGGGCATTTCCTGAACTGGGGAGAGAGGATTGTGTCGAGGTAGAAAGAGATGATTCGGATGGTACAGGTGCAGGATAAGACAATAGGTCGACTGGGGCAGTCAGGTTTTTGAATCTTAGGAAGGAGGTAGAATTGTGGAGTGCGCAGTTCCCGGACAATGAGGTTGAAGGTTGTGGCTGGGAGGTGCCCAAAGGTGATAAGATTGTGGATGGTCTGGGAGATGATGGTTTGGTGAGGGGAGGAGAGTTTGTGATTGTGGTCTGTAGGAGGAGGTGCCTGCGAGTTGGCACCTGGCTTCAGCTTTGTTCCTCTGCCCGACTCACAAGTCTAATTACTGATGAATGGCTTATACCTAAATCGTCCATTCTCCTGCTCCTCGGATGTTGCCTGACCTGCTGTCCTTTTCCAGTACAATACTCTCCACTCATTCATTATTACTGTCTCATTTCACACTACCAGGTCCACGCTCTCTGTTTGATTCTAATGAGCACTGTTCTTATGGACTGCGACAAAATCTGCCAATCTGAAACAAAAACAGAAATTGCTGTAAAATCACAGGTGGGCTGGCAGCATCTGTGCAGATGAATCACAGTTAACGTTTCACATCCATTGGGTCCATCTCTCCACAGATGCTGCCAGACATCCTGAAATATTCCAGCAACGTCTGATTTTGTTTGATTTTCAACATCAGCCATTTTTTCGTTTTTGTTTTCTTGTTTTCTGCCAAATATGATTTGGCTAAAGATTATATTAAATGTTTTAAATATGACTACGATGGAATGGCCAGATCCACCAGCCGGCTCCTTTTATTTGGTTCACGTGACCAATGCCTTTCCACTTGGTCACCGCGCCCGACAGCTGCACTGCATATAAATTGACAAAATTGTGGCATTCTCTCGGATTGGTAATCAGGAGCGAGATTGATTGAAATTATTGAAAACTTAAGATAATCAGATAAAATACGGGATATAAAACGGGAAAATGAAAGGCAAAGAGAGAACGGCGAATGATAATTTTTGACAAAACTGAAATATAATTGCTCAAGAATCAGAAAGTGCTTTCATTCACAAACATACCATAATATGGAATGTAATTTTTGGGACAACCAATGCAAGTAGATCTTAGCAAAATCTTAGTTTTAAAGTCTTGCTGCAACTGTTTCGGTTATAATGAACGCACACATGGGATTCAGTGCTGTAATGATCTCCTAAAATGGAAAAGGAAATCCTTGCCTTCCAGGATACATGGGGAATGTTCACTGATTCATCCCAATAATGGCAGGACTGTCGTCTGGATGCGTATGAATAAAATCTTTTAATGTTCCATGGAGCTTCGAATGAGTGGTGAAGGGAATGTCTCCATTCACAAATTAATCATTCAGTAGAATTCAGTATAGGGACCGAAGAAATGATGAACAAATTGAATAAGAACATGGACATACGATACCCAATAGGTACGACTATTACTATATGAAAACTGTTGATTTCAGATCCACGGTGGCCTTTGGTGATGGCATTTACTGTCCAGAACCAGTCTGCACTGGAATGACGGGAGACACACTATGAAGTATTTGAACTTCAGTCACCTTTAGAAATAGCTGAGACTGACTCCGGACACGGGGATATGGAGATGTTGGCCTTACAAACCTTTCAGACATTCCGTGGAAGAATAAAGGAAGTGATAGATATTTTTCGTCTCCATGGAGACGATGTTCATGAACTGGATAGATAGTAATTAACCTTATTGGAGTTTATAAATAGAGACGTCGTATTGAAAAAGCAAAGAGTTCATAGTGTAACTGTAAAATCTTTAGGTCACACTCAGTGGAAGCATTGTGTGTAATCCTTATCCTCATTCTCCACCAAAAGCATGTAAAGAAGTGAGAAAGGGCACAGACGCTGTTTCCTGGATAGCAAGATATTAGAAAGCCAAGTGACGTTGTTTACTAAGACATAAGAATATCAGAAAAGACACAACCGGTTTCATCGGGATGATAGAAAGAATGACGGAGTTTATACACGAGATTTGGAAATGCTGGAGCAAAAACACGCAAGTTTGATGTCAACAAATGAGATTTTCACATAACACGAGGTTTGAATGAGTAAATCGGGGAAAGTCCCTCTTTCGAGTGAAGCAATAACTGTCCTTTGAGCTTGAAAACCATTAGGGAATGATTAAGAAAAGTTTGGATGAGAGTTTCTTCCACTCAATAGAGTTATTTAAATCGTGAACGACTTTACAGAAGTAAAACGTAGAAGCTGACTTCAGAGTGGTTTAAAAGGTACACGAACAAACGAACAAGGAGAGAATTTACCATTGAGTGAAAGTCAGTATGGTTGCGTAACAATTTCGAATTTGTTGACTTGAGACACAAAGATATTTCATGAACACGTACAACTGAATAAGACTGAGTATAACAAGTTCATGGATTGGTAAGGTGTGGCGTATTATTCAAGGTGAAACTCGGTAAATGGAGCTGATGTCCTAAAATAACTGCATACAGAAGTTATATCCTAATGACTAGGAATTGAATCGTCACTTGGAGATGCAACACCTACTTTAAAGATTTGACCACATTCACATGATGTTATGTACATTTCGTACATTCTTAACTCCACCCAAGAAATCCACCAAGGAGAATGGGTCCTTTTGTATTGTTATCCCTCTGTACTTCTCTGCAGCACGCCAGTTAAGATAAAATATGCTCACACCAAAATTCAGTTCAATACAATATTCAAACGGTCCTATGTGATTTCTTTTTTTATTATTGCAACAACCTTTGTGAGTTTGTAACAAACTGTGTAACATGAAATCAGTTCAACATCTATTTTCCCAGAATTTAAAGCAGTGCACATGGGAAACGTTATCCATCTGGTGAAAAATCACCTTCGGCTCTCTCTCCACATATGTTTCTTCACGTTTTAGATACTTGCAGTATCTTTGTTGATCAAGGAGTCATTATCCAGAAGAGGTAGTTTCTCAATCCACAAACACGGGTATTTTCCCATAAACTTGGCTTTGCTCAATATCACCTTCTGTCCGTACCCCTCAACACGAGGACAAATTAAAGCTGCTCCATGTGAGGCTCAAAATTAAAACTTCGGCACAGCACAGCTCACTATACTGGAACAGAGATACCGTGCACTGGTCACCTTCAGCACAGGAGCAACACATTAATGCTTACCTCCACATTCCTGGTTTTACTTTAACGTTTGGGAAACCGAGTTTCTCTGATTCCATGGCTAGTAAACGGGGATTATATGATCATCTTCACCAGTGGTTCTGTCCCCGAGTGAGGAAAGTGGTGAGTTACTCATTGTAAAGATGGGTAGATTGATGAAACGTACAATTTCATCTTTTGCCTTCATTAACTCATGAGCTTTTTATTTTGTTTTGCATCTGTAGAAATCTTAAAATCTTCATCTTGAACAGACTCAATGACAGTTCTTCATTGTGTCTCTGGCAGCAAATTTCATAGTGCAAACTCCCTCTGAATTCTTCCACCGCATTCCGCTGTTTGGGAAGTGTTCCTGTTGTGGGAAATGCACTTCCCCGTGTGTCACCTGCTGCTCCCAGCATGCGCACTGGCACTGCACTCATTTTCCTTCTGACACTTGCTCACTGTGTTCCTGTGATCATACAGTGACTTGGTGTCACACGGCCCAGGAAAATGATACACATCAAGGTTTTTGCATTGTTGAGTTCAATTGTCAGTTTAGCCATATTTTGGATTTTGAAATTGTCTGTTCTGTACACAAGTGCGTGTCAAAAACATCTGAGCGGAAGTTAGGTCTTCGGACTAATGACATTGAGCACTATGCACTCTCCTCCAGTCTGGAAAACAATTCCTGACAGGCAGTTGAATAGACAATAGACAGCAGGTGCAGGAGTAGGCCATTCTGCCCTTCGAGCCAGCACCACCATTCAATATGATCATGGCTGAACATCCTCAATCTGTATCCTGTTCCTGCCTTATCCTCATAACCCTTGATTCCACTGTCGTTAAGAGCTCTATCCAACTCTTTATTGTAAGAACACCTCCTGCTGTCTCGGGTTCTTCATTCCGTTGACTTCAAATTTCACAGAATTCAACTGACATTGTTACATAGTCATTTCCTCATTTTTGTTCAGAACAATGTGTGCACAGTGTGACAGTGGGAGTGCACTTGCCCCACAACCCAGGGGTCAGACCATCGTCTTGGACTGTGTTGTTTCTCATTTCACCAACACCAGGGAGAAACATCTGCTGCTCTGCATAATTTACGAAATTCAATTATTCATAAGGTCACAGCTTTTCGAGCGTCTGTGACGAGGTGGCCGAGAGGTTAAGGCGATGGACTGCTAATCTATTGTGCTCTGCACGCGTGGGTTCGAATCCCACTCTCGTCGCTGTCATCAACGGCTTTCAATGGTGCTGTTTTCAACTGTTGCATTAAAACTGGAGCTCCAACGCTCAGTTTATATGCTTTGTCGCTATTACAAAATCGCAAGGAATAGTTTGTGCCGTTTGACGAAACTGCATTGAAATGGAGGTTGCTTTGGGATAATGAAACGAAACGCGATTTTCTTTTTCATTACAAGCTGCTGTGAACGTTTTTTCGTATGAAAGACATCCAGGAAAATCAAATACCGAGAGCTGCGAAGTGCATGTTTATGCAAAGGGATTCTTAATGAATGTTTTCTCAGATGAAATCTGGAGGGAGTTGAGTAGAAGTAATTCATCCTGGTGAGAAGAGCACAGCGAAACAGCACAAAATAATGGAGATATTTCAAAGGGGCAGGGTGTGGATTTAGGGGCACAGAGAACTGGGTGTAAATGCACAGTGGAGAATTGCCGCTGTGGGTGCCGTGCATGCGCACGGAGAGACTTACACATTGGTCTCGCCCTCGCCCCTTGCTCTCGCCATTGATGAATGCTGGACATAAGGCACAGATAAACACAAGATGTGGGAAGCAAGCTCCTTCTCGTTATGCACACACTGGATGCTTCACATTGAACTATGAACAACTGGAGAAATCAGCATGTTACCTATAGGGAGTGAAACTAAAGTGTGGATCAATAACCGTAAGATTCATGCAACATAAACATGAAAAATGATTTAAAATATAGGGTGTAGGGTTGCTCACTAAGCTGTAACTTTGATATCCAGACGTTTCATTACTTGGCTAGGTAACATCATCATCAGTGGCGACCTCCAATTGAAGCAAAGCTGTTGTCTCCTGCTTTCTATTTATATTTTTCTCCTCGATGGGGTTCCTGGGGTTTGTGGTGATGTCATTTCCTGTTCGTTTTCTGAGGGGTTGATAGATGGCATCTAGATCTAAGTGTTTGTTTATGGCATTGTGGTTGACGTGCCAGGCCTCTAGGAATTCTCTGGCATGTCTTTGCTTAGCCTGTTCCAGGATAGATGTGTTGTCCCAGTCGAAATAGTGGTATTTCTAATCCGTATGTAGGGCTACGAAGGAGAGAAGGTTGTGGCTTTTTGTGGCTAGCTGGTGTTCGTATATCCTGGTGGCTAACTTTCTTCCTGTTTGTCTTACATAGTGTTGGTGGCAGTCATTGCATGGAACTTTGTAGATGACGTTGGTTTTGTCCTTGGGTTGTACTGGGTCTTTTAAGTTGGTTTTTGTTTGAGAGTGTTGGTGGGTTTGTGTACTACTAGGATTCCGAGGGGTCTGAATAGTCTGGCTGTAATTTCTGAAACTTCTTCGATGTATGGTAAGGTGGTTAGGGGTTCTGGCTGTGTTTGGTCTGCTTGTCGTGGTTTGTTCTTGAGGAATCTGCGAACTGTATTTTTGAGTATCTGTTCTTCTCGAATACGTTGAATTGGTGGTTCTCCTCTGTTTTCCGAAGTTCGTCTGTGCTGCAGTGTGTGGTGGCTCTTTGGAATAGTGTTCTGATACAGCTTCGTTTGTGTGTGTTGTGATGGTTGCTGGTGTAGTTAAGTATTTGGTCAGTGTTTGTTGGTTTTCTGTATACATAGGTTTGTAGTTCTCCGTTGTCCTTTCTTTCTACTGTGACGTTCAGGAATGCGAGTTTGTTGTCGGTTTCTTCCTCCTTGGTGAACTTTATGCCTGTGAAGGTGTTGTTGATGATGTCAAATGTCTCTTCTATCTTGTTTTGTTTTGTGATGACAAAGGTGTCATCTACGTAGTGGACCCAGATTTTTGGTTTGATTGTTGGTAGGGCTGTTTGTTCTAGTCTTTGCATAACCGCCTCTGCTATGAATCCTGATAGCAGAGATCTCATGGGTGTGCTGTTGGTTTGTTTGTAGATATGTTGTTGAAAGTGAAGTGGGTGGTGAGGCACAGGTCCACTAGCTTCATGATGTTTTCGTTGGGAATGTGATTGATGGTTGTTGGTGCGTCTGTGATGGTCTCTTCTAAAAGTGTGGTAAATGTTTCCTTTGCCAGGTCGATGTTGATGAAGGTGAACAGTGCTGTTATGTCGAATGAGATCGTTGCTTCTTCTTCCTCTATTTTGGTGTTTTTGATGATTTTTCGGAACTCCTGGGTGGAGTGGATGGAGTGCTGTGACTCTTCTATGAGGCATTCAGTCTTGCGTGTAGTCCTTTGGCCCGTCTGTAAGTTGGTGTTCCGGGTAATGAGACTATGGGTCTGAGGGGGGCCTCCTGGTTTATGGATTCTTGGTAGTCCGATTCGACTTGGGAAACACCTTGATCCTGGGACAGTCTAAGCAAAGACATGCCAGAAAAATCCCAAAGGCCTGGCACTCCAACCACAACGCCATAAACAAGCACATAGATCTACATGCCATCTATCAACCCCGCAGAAAACAAACCGGAAATGACATCACCACAAACCGCAGGAACCCCATCCAGGAGAAAGATATAAATAGAAAGCAAGAGACAACAGCTTCCCTTCACATGGAGGTCGCCACTGATGGTGTTACCTAGCCAGGTAATGAAACGTCTGGATATCATACCTACAGCTCAGCGAGCAAACCTACACCTTAAACCTCAACCTGAGTTACACACCTTCACAATCCTTGCGATTTAAAGTGTCTATACGCATATCAGTAATAGACTTTTTGATATAATACCCGTCTGGTTGAAAGAAGAAGACACCACATTTCAAGATGGATGACAACGTTACCAATGTTGTTTTGAAATTGAAATCTTTTTGATCATTTTACGCAGTGAACAAGTTCATTTTAAATAATGCAAACTACATTCTCTCACCTGGAATAAAAGTGTGTTTTGAATACAAACATTGTTCTTGTTAACTCGCAGTTAATCAACATGAAAAATAGGATGTAATTTTTATTAAGCATACATCAATTAGCACCATTATCTTACTTCGGATGGACTGCAGTATGCACATGCGAAATAAGGTTTAAGAAAGAATGACTTTTGGAAATAATGATTTGGTGGTGACTAAAAATAATATTCGGTTCTCATGATGTGGTTATTCCACCATTGGTCCAGTGGTGGGGATGTTCAGTGGGCAGTATTTCTATGATGGTATAGAAGTATGTGAGCTGCCAGGGATGGGATCTCCCACTTCATTTGGAGCAGCGTCTTTTGACGTGGACCAGAGAGCGTTGTGACATCAGTCTGGGAGTTCCAACCACTCCTGGAGCAGCTTCAGTTGACATGGAGCAGCAGGGAGCATTGGAACATCCGAATGCAAGATCTCACCATATTTGGAGCAGCTTCAGTTGACATGGAGCAAGGAGCTTTGCGAGATCCGTCTGGGAGTTCCACTCTCACCTGGAGCAGCTTTTAATGACATGTAGCAGCAGGGAGCATTGGGACATCAGAGTGATACATCCAACCTCAACTAGACTGCTTCTATTGATATGGAGGAGGGAACATTGGGACATCAGACTGGGAGCTCCAACCTCACAAGGATCAGCGTTTAATGACATATAGCAGCTGGGAGCATTGGGACATCAGAGTGGTAGGTGTAGCCTGAGCTGCACCACTTCTACTAACATGGAGCAAGGAGCATTGGGACATCAGACTGGGAGCTCCAACCACACAAGGACCAGCTCTTAGTGACATGTCACAGCTGGGAGCATTGGGACATCAGAGTGGTAGGTCTAAACTCAACTGCACCACTGGTAATGACAAGGAACAGGGAGCATTGGGACATCAAACTGGGAGGTCCAAATTCAAGTAAAGCAGCTTCTATTGACATGGAGCAGCAAGGAGCATTGTAACGTCATGTTGGGAGCTCCAACATCACGTGGAGAAGCTTGTATTTACATGGAAGAGGAGGGAGCATTGGGATATTAGGCTGGGGGAAAGGATATTCAACTATTTTAATCTAAAGTAAAATATGTTTCGACACCTCATATGTTAATTGATTTATGAAGAATCTTTCCCGGGAAAATAATTAATTATTTAGATAGTAAAGACAAGTCCTGCAAATATTCAACTCAGGAAAACGCATTGGTACAGAGAGAAATGGGAGTGATGCTTCATGTCTTTGTCTTTTCATTTCTGGCCGACTCTGCGCTGGATTACATCATCGGAAGGACGTTTTCACTCATTTCCTGCAAATTCGGACAGGTCATTAACGATATCTAAATATAAAAATTAATGGGAATATGCGATGTTATGATTAGGCTGGTGTTTACCTCAAATTATGGTGAAAACGCATCAAAGTCAGTTGCAAATTCTAAGATCGGCAGTGACCTCATTGATTGGCTGATCAGATTGTGAATGCTCGTTGTTTTGAGGCCAAATTGAAGTGAATCATGATGGTGATTATCTTTGTTCTTTGTTCACCTTGTGACTGTTACTGTTATTGCTCATGTCCTTGTTAACACCAGAGCTCTGCAGCGTGTAAAATCTCGGCTGTGCATCTGGCCATTGGTGCAACCATTCGAAGAGCTGGCTCCGGATCAGGCAGTTGTAAGTTCGACTTTTACTTTGCACAAGCGCATTGTGGAGATTCATCACAAATCCAACCTAATCACTTTTGTTATGCTGTTGTGGATAATATTTGAAATTTTCATCTCCACGAATGAAAGTTCTTTCACTGTCTTCGATCAGTTAAACATTACCAAGAGCTATCAGAGTAAAAATCACACAGCACCAGATTGTATCGAACAGAGTTATTTGGAAGCACCAGTGTTCCATGCACTGCTTCGTCATCAGGTGTTTGTCAACTGTTGGAATCTAAAATGGCTTTGTGTGATTATTAAATGTATCTACCCCAGTACAACACCAACACCTCCAAGTCATGGGTACCGTCGACACCACGAACGGATCGGTTAAAGTCCAAATGATCTTCCAAATGTTCGCGCATATTGACACACACACCAAGTTTCTGCAGAAAAACACCCACTTGATGAAGGAGCGGCTCTCCTAAAGCTAGTGCTTCCAAATAAACCTGCTGGACTCTGCCCTGATATTGTGTAATTTTTAACTTTGTCTACTCAACTCAAACACTGGCACTTCCATATCATAGACAACACCAGTCATGTCCCACTGTTGTCAGAGAAGGCAATCCTGGAATAGCCCAATACATTGCTCATGGGTACGTTTCGTTTTCAGAAACCAAAGCACTTAGTCGCTGCAGCTCCGATGGATGAAAAGCACAGAAAAGAAATAGCTGAGACTCAGTTTTGACATTATTTTGAAATTCTTTGGAAAGTGGAATCAGAGGAGAATAAAGGATTAACTGTCTGACTATGCAGAGAGAGGGAAGGCACTTTTCCCTTCTTTGATGAGCTGGGGTATTGACTGATCTAAGGCATGGAACAGATTCCTGGTAGAGCTGCGCTCTCTGCATCAGGAACAAGAAGTCCTGATTTCCTGAACGGTCATGAAACCCAGGGCACTCAGTTAAAGCGCTGAATACTAACCACTAGACCACCAGGGATGAGGGCAGAAGCAGTTGCACCGTTTCTTCATAACTCCGTTTTTGGAATTATGTCACTGCAGATATGTTTCCCCTCAAAAACGATTGAATTATCGAGTGTTTACAGCACAGAAATGGGTCCCTTCATCTCATTTCCCAGCACTTGGTCTGTAACCTTGTAAGCTCTGACGTTTCACCTGAATACTAATTTCTCTGGTACGTTTTAATCTCGTAAAACGCAATAAGTGGGATTAAAGATTGAGATGGAAACTGAACCCCATTTTTACCCATAGACTGAAGCACGCAGACACATTTCCCCAAGTGTGACACAGGCCTCGGGAGAAAACAAGGAGAAAGTAAGATTTCATCGACTGGTCTGATGTTGTCCCGTTTCAGAGATCAACACCAATGTCTGGTTACAGCAAAGAAAGGAAGCATTCAGCCCCTCCCGTCCCAGTGTTCTTTGCACATTGTTTCCCCATTACTCTGTAGTTTATACTGCCTCACCTCGTTCTTGCTGCCAAACTTGATCACTGCTCACGCCCGCTATTTCCTGTCCTGCCAAACGGTTTGCCTCAAGTTCTTGGAATGAAAAACAGGAATCGCCTATTTCAAGCACTTTTCTAGTTTACAAGGACAGTTTTATCACCACTGAGCAAGCACATTGCCAGCTCAGAGAGAAGGTCTCATCCTTTAGAAACTGAAATGCAAAGATGATTGGATAGCCTCAGTATTGTAAACCAACCAACAAGACCGGAATTGGGCCGAGGGGATCACGCACAGAAGGATGGGAGAATAGAATGGCGAATCTCATGGAGTCCTGGGTGATGTTGACAGAAATCTTCCCTGGTAGTATAGTGATGAGGATTCAGTGATTTCACTGTCATGGCTTGTTAAAGGTTAACGTTTACTGTAATCAACATGAAATACTGCCTGATATTTTGAAGCAGAATGATGTTGTGCATCAGAAGGAATCGTTTCCCTGCATGACCTAATAAGAGAGCTCAGAAGAGCCAGGAGGAGACATGAGAGCCAGGAGGAGACATGAGAAGTTGTTGGCGGATAGGATCAGGGTTAACCCGAAGGCTTTCCATTGGTATGTCAGGAAGAAAAGAATGACGAGAGTTATATTAGGGCCAATCAAGAATAACAGTGGAAAGTTGTGTGTGGAGTCAGAGGAGACATGGGAAACACTAAATAAATATTTTTCCACAGTGTTCACTATATAAAATGAAAATGTTGGCGAGGAAGATACAGAGATACTTGCATCTCGACTCGAAGAGATTGAGGTTCACAGGGAAGAGGTATTAGAAATACTGTAGAGTGTAAAAATTGACAAGTCCTCTGGGCCAGATGGGATCTATCCTAGAATCCTCTGGGAAGCAAAGGAAGAGATTGCCGAGCCAGTGCCATTGATCCAGAAATCATCATTATCTACAGGAATAGGACTGGTGGATTGCAAATGTGGTTCCCTTGTTCAAGAAGGGTTTTAGAGACAACCCTGGTAATTCCAGACCAGTGAGTCTCACTTCAGTTGTTGGTAAAGCGTTGGAAAAGATTATAAGAGATAGGATTTATAATAATCTAGAAAAGAATAATCTGGTCAGGGACAGTCAGCATGGTTTTGTCAAGGTCGTGCCTAACGAATCTTATGAGTTTTTTGACAAAGTGACCAAACAGGTAGATGAGAGTAAGCAGGTTGATGTTCTGTATATGGATTTCAGCAAGGTGTTCGATAAGATTCCCACAGTAGGCTATTATACAAAATGTGGAGGAATGGGATTGTGGGAGACATAGCAGTTTGAATCAGTAATTGGCTCACTCAAAGAAAACAGAGTGTTGTAGTTGATGCAACATGTTCATCTTGGTGTCCAGTTACTAGCGGCATTCCGCAAGGGTCGATGTTGGGTCCAGGGCTATTCGTCATTTTTATAAATGACCTGGATGAGGGCTTAGAAGGTTGGGTTAGTAAATTTGCGGGCAACACTATGGTTGGTGGAGTTGTGGATCGTGACGAAGGATGTAGTAGGTTGCAGAGAGACATAGATAGGATGCAGAGCTGGGCTGAGAGGTGGCAAATTGAGTTTAATGTGGACAAGTGTGAGGTGATACACTTTGGACGGAGTAATCGGAATGCAAAGTACTGGGCTAATGGTAAGATTCTTGGGAGTGCAGATGAGCAGAGAGATCTCGGTGTCCATGTACACACATCCCTGAAAGTTGCCACTCAGATTGACAGGGTTGTTAAGAAGGAAAACAGTGTTTTGGCCTTTACTAATAGAGGGATTGAGTTCTGGAATCAGAAGGTTATGCTGCAGCTGTACAAAGATCTGGTACGGCCACATTTGAAGTATTGTCAACAGTTCTGGTTCCGCATTATAAGAAGGATGTTGTCGCTTTGGAAAGAGTGCAGAGGGGATTTTCTAGCCTGTTGCCTGGTATGGAAGGAATGTATTATGAGGGAAGACTGAGGGCCTTGAGGCTGTCCTCGTTGGAGAGATGACTGAGAGGTGACTTAATAGAGACATACAAGATAATCAGAGGTTTAGATAGGGTGGACAGGGAGAGTTTTTTTCCAAGTTTGGGGACGGCAAACACGAGGGTCACAACTTTAAAGTGAGGGGAGAAAGGTATAAGACAGATGTCAGAGGTAGTTTCTTTACTCAGAGAGTAGTTAGGACATGAAATGCTTTGCCTGTAACGGTGGTCGATTCGCCAAGATTAAGTGCATTTAAGTCGTCATTGGAGAGGCATATGGACGTACATGGAATTTTGTAATGGGATGGGCTTCAGATTAGTATGACATGGCTGCGCAACATCGATGGCCGAAGGGCCTGTACTGCACTCTCATGTTCTATGTTCTATATGCTACAGTTCCAAATCAGCAATGTCATTGGCAATTGCCTGACGTTCAATCAGTTTAAAACAAGAACGGAGGGGTCGTCAGGAAAACGGAAGGGGAATAGTGGTTAGTGAAAGTTAACTACATGCCTCGTGGAGCCAGGTTCAATGTAGATACTGAATATCGGTTTTCCTGTTTAACTTGGTATACTGATCACTTCGGATCAATTACCCAATATTGTCTGCCCTTTGTGTGCTGTTCTTTGTACATTTCACCTCGCTTCAGTGCTCCGGGGGACCACGCTTTTTTTAAAATTTGGCACGTTTTACTCAGGTCTGTTTTGCAGCTTCATATTAAGGCCAACAATTTTAGGAACAAATACTCACCATTCAGACCACCAAGTCTGTTCCACTATTGAATGGTTTCATATCTGATCTGTTAACCTTGAACTGCACTTTCTTGCCTTTTGCCATAATGCTTGATGTCTTTGCTGTTTGAAGATCTACCGATCTCAGCCTCATTACACCTAATGACACTTCCTCAACAGCCTTCTGCTCCAAGAAAGTCCACTGATACGGAACTGTCTGAGAGAATAAATGCTTCTTCGTCTCTATTTTAATTGTGAGATCCGCATTCTAATACAAAGTTAAAAATCGCACAACACCAGGTCATAGTCCAACAAGTTTAATGGAAGCAATAGCGTTTGGAGAGCTGCTCCTTCATCAGGTGGTTGTGGAGTACACAGTGGTAAGGTACAGAATGTATAGCGAACGGTTACAGTGTAATGTCACTGAAATTATACATTGGAAAAATACCTTGATTGCTTGTTAAGTCTTCCATTTGTTAGAATGACTATGTTAGGTTCATTTCTTTCTTATGTAAATCGAAAAACTTTCTTTTCACAGTTACATTCTCAGGTGGGCTTTACCAATTAGTGTCAGCACAGATAATATGTTGAAGGTGCTAGTCCCTGTGTGCTGCGTCCATGCCATAATGTTTAGACTGACGCTCATCTAAACAAAAACCAACACTCTACAGGCAAGAATGCCTTAAGACATGGTACATTGGTGAAGCTGAGCAGAGGCTACAACAACGGAATCGGCGCTGCACATCAATCAACAGACAGGTGTCACCTTCCCAGTTGGAGAGCACTTCAGTGATCCAGGACATTCGAACTCGGATCTTCGGGTAACAACCCTACAAGGCGGTCTTTGGAACAGGCAGCAGCTAAAAGTGCCCCCGCAGACTGGTACCCATGGTCATTGGGTTCATGTCACAATACAGGTGATCCTATTGCCCTATCTACAAACAAAGACCCTCCTACACGAGTGCGCACGCGTGCGCGCGCGCACACACACACACACACACACACACACACACGTCTGTGGGGTGAATTTGTACTTACAGAGTTACATTGTACGTTGCTTAAAAACTGCATGACTCCATGTAAGTCTCTGGTAACTCATTTTTATAAATTAGAATCAGTCTAAATATTATGGAACAGACAGCAGCACAGGGGGGCAGACACCAGTTGTTAAACATCACCTGAGAATGAAACTTTAAAATAAAAAAGCTTTGCACTTTACATATGAAAGAAGTGAAGCTCACATGGTCATTCTAACAGATCGGAGACTTAGCAAACAATCAAGGTATTTTTCAATGCACAATTTCAGTTCCGACACTATCCGAGTGAATCTCTCCTGCAACTCTCCCAGTGCGACTCATCCCTGGACAATTCTAGCAATGAGCCGAATGAACATATTTCTATTCTGTAACAGCATCGGGGGTGGCGCTGCGGCATTTATTGCCTTCCAGTTTGGAGTCACGTGGACGCCAGACCAGATAAGGACGGTAGTTTCCTTCCCTCAAGGACGTCAGTGAAACACATGGGTTTTTCATACAACGTATTCTTAATTCTAGGTATTTATTGCATTCACAAACTATCATTTTCGTGGCGTGGTGAGAATCCAACCCTTCTCCCCAGAATATTACCTGGCTTTGATGTGTTAACAATCCAGCGATAATACCACTAGGCTATCGCAGAAATCCCTCACGGGGGATCTTTTCCAATAGAGTCTCTTTTCCCCAATTATTCCTTATGCCCTTTTATTGAGCCTCACACTCCAATAATCTCTTGTCCATGTCAGTAAAAGCTGCTAAAAGCGAATTGATGTCACAGCCAAGCTATCCCAACGGATCGAATGATTTGAAGGTGCCAATGAAGAGATTGGGGCAACAGTGAATGCAACGGCACAGACTGGATGGGATCAACGTGAAAGTGTATGTTAGATTGTGCAATGCCTCAGTCAAATGGGACGCGAGACGGAAAAGAGAGTTAGGGAGAGTGCGAGGGAGAGACATCTTCGAGAACTTTTGGGTTAAAATCCTGATACATGAAACGTAGAAATATCAGAGAACAAAATTCGATGGAAAACCGATCAACACATCGGAGAATATTATCTTGTAAAAACGATTAATTTCTGACCGTGTTTCACCAAAAGTAAAACTTTGAGAGAACTGACTGCCATGATGTGGATTCTAGCCGAGGTCGCTGCAATCGCAACATAAAATTCGAACTACTAAACGGTTACAGCATTCCACATAGCACGCTTGCAAACTGCAACCTGTATGGTAGCAGAGGAAATGTCAGGAAGAATGTACAATATCAGGACATAGCGACAGGCATGTGGGAAAGCAGAATGAACCGAATCTTTAACTTTAGCGTCCCCAGAGACTGTGGAGATTCCATGAATGAGCGTACAGGAGAATGGGATTAATGAAACTCTCCAAACTCTTGGGAGATTGCAGAATATTGTTGAAACGTATGCTTCAATATCATTATATATGAACTTCGGCTACTTCATCACTTTGCCCACAGAAGGCAGGACCAATTGCTGCATGAAATCACACATAATCCTAGTTCCAGAACCGGAATCAGAGAAACTGTATGAAGCATGCACGAAGATCCAATTGGAAACTGGGATGGAATGACAGGAGAGAGGCGCATGTATTTCCGAGGTTGGGACAGCTCCTGCTCAAAAGCGGGGCGGAAGGGAATACTTGCCCCCATTTATAATATTATGACCATAAACAGCACATGTTGCTGAGACAGCCGATTGGCGCATCCAAAGAGTGTGGAGACTTTAACTTTAGGGTGGCAAGGTTCGAAATTTCATTTTCCTGTTTGGATCAGTGGTTTTGACATTGGCATCTGCTTTTGTTCGCATCAGCTCAGAATCAGCTTCTTGTTCCCAATAAATACTGCAACCAGGAGAAGGTGGTGTTGTGGTTATATAATAAACTACTCATCCCTGGGGACTCACACACGGAACTGGTAATGTTAAAGTTTGATGAATAAAACCTGGAATGGAAGCCTGACCTCAGGAACAGAGAACATGACTTTAATTTCTTGCAATCCCATTCATGCATGTCACTTATATAGGGGATGCTACCATCTTTACCCAATCCTGCCTACTTGTGTCTCCAGGACCTGAAGCAAATAGCTGACCCTTAATCCGAGAGGGACACTATCCCTCTGAAGCACATCCTTTTCAGACCCACACTCCATACCTGTTCAGTCCCTTCATTTCCCATGGCTGATCCCAGTAACCTACACACCTTCAGACTGTGGGAGGAAACTCACACAAGCAAGAAGAGAATGTGCAAACTGAACACAGTCACACGGCACTGGGATCGAATCCATATCTTTTGTGCAGAGAGGCAGCAGCGAATCAGGAAGAACAACAAATGCTATCCTGACCAGCGACATCCACACCCTGTGGATATATCAGGAAGAATAAAAACACATTCACAACATGGACAACGGTACTTGCGTCTGCATGGACATGATTTGAACCAATCGTTCATCCTGGGTAGATACAAAGACAACGATATCACAGAGAAACCAGCGCAATGCCGGATTCAATTACCTGCTGAAGTGGAATCTCAACTACTCAGTCAAACTGGGGACAGGCTATTCAACAGTCCCGTGTGTGGGAAGGGCTCAATGAGCAGAAGAACCTCCACAGTAACCAACAAGATTACATATCCCAGAAGGAGATCAATTAAACTGTCAATGCTGCTGTTAATCCCAACCAGCTGCCAGTTTCATAGCGTCAAAGTCATAGACTCACACAGCATGAAAACAGGCCTTTCTGTCCTACCAGCTCATCCTGAACATAATGCCAAACTAGACGAGTCGCATCTGATGGCTCTTGTAACTGCTGAGGGTTAACAATGCCTTTGTGATATTATTACTACATTGTTAATATGAATGTACAGATATAATTCTGTGGACACGGGTTCAAACCCTGGCAAGGCAGATGCTGGAATTTTATTTCAAATAATTCCTGGAGTCTAATGATGATGTTGAATCAGTTGTTGTAGATCTGATTCACTAATGCCTCATAGGGAAGGAAACTCAAAGTTTGGGAGAAGATTTGTAGCTCGGGTGCTCGTTGTTGTGGTTTTGTTCGCCGACCTGGGAATTTGTCTTGCAAACGTTTCGTCCTCTGTCTAGGTGACATCCTCAGTGCTTGGGAGCCTCCTGTGAAGCGCTTCTGTGCTGTTTCCTCCGGCATTTGTAGTGGCCTGTCTCTGCTGCTTCCGGTTGTCAGTTCGAGCTGTCCGCTGGAGTGGCCGGTATATTGGGTCCAGGTCGATGTGTTTGTTGATAGAGTCTGTGGATGAGTGCCATGCCTCTAGGAATTCCCTGGCTGTTCTCTGTTTGGCTTGCCCTATAATGGTAGTGTTGTCCCAGTCGAATTCATGTTGCTTGTCGTCTGTGTCTGGCTGGTATGTGACTCCAGATCCATAATATCGTGGTTGATTCTGATCTTCACTCTGGGCAATAAATTATGTACTAGGCATGAATGAATAGCTTTTGTTAATCCCACTGATACTTTCCAATTCATTTATCGATCCAAATAGCCTGTAAATATTGCAAATGTACTTTCATTCATCACTGCCTCAGGAAGTGAATTGCACACATAAACCATCCTCTGTTAAAAAAGCCTCTCATGTCTAATTTTAAATCCCTCATTTCAATTTAAACATTTTCCCTCTCGTATTGAAGTCC
Source organism: Chiloscyllium punctatum (assembly GCF_047496795.1). Classification (NCBI taxonomy): domain Eukaryota; kingdom Metazoa; phylum Chordata; class Chondrichthyes; order Orectolobiformes; family Hemiscylliidae; genus Chiloscyllium; species Chiloscyllium punctatum. The sequence goes on from NC_092766.1 coordinate 67,858,533, forward strand.
CCCCTCCTTGGAGAAAAGACAGTTACAGTTAACTCGAGCCGAACTCTCAATAATTTTTACATTTCTATCACGTCGCCTTTCAACCTCCAGTGCTAGAGAGAAAATATTCTCAGCCTATCCAACATTTCGTTATAACACAAACCTTCCCCACTAGCCATACGCAGGTATACCTGTTCTAAACCTACTCCAGCTGAATAATTTCCTTGCTTTTACTGGGCGGCAAGAACTGGACACAGTGTTCCAGAAGACGCATCACCCAATGTCCTATTCTACTTCAACATAACGTACCAACCCCTACGCTCAAAGGACTGAGCAACGAAGGCGAGATGACATTTTTTAACCATTCTGTCTATATATGAAGCAAACTAAAATTAATTATGTACTTGCATTCCTGGCCTGTGTGTTCCATAGCACGATGCGACGCCCGATCATTAATTGTATAAGCCCTACTCTTATTTGATGTAGCAAAATGCAATATCTTCCATTTATCCAGATTGAACTTCATGTGACATTTTTCAACACAAAGACGCAATGGATTAAGATCCTTCTGGAATCTTAGATCACCTTCTTTACAGTCTCCAATTCTGCTGTCCTCTGCAAGCTTATGAACCATGGCTTCTATGAGTTCTATTGTTTACTCATATAGGTCAACGATTTTTAATTATTTGTCGTGGCCATCATTTAGCTGTTTGCAAATCAGGTAACAATTAGTCATGTCGTTAACCATTAGGAAGAAAGCCATAGACTGCAGGGAAACAATTGGCAAGAAAATGTGCTGAAAGGAATTCAATCCAGTGAAGTGGGTGATAATGAATTTGAGGACGCACAATGAGTAAAGTGTGAATACTGAGTGGTTTAAAGTAATAAAAGAGAAATTGGAGTAGACATTCACGAATGTTTGAAGGTGATTGGACAAGGTATCATGTGATCTCGATGGGTTGGAAATACTTTCTGTTCTTGATAGCAGGTGGGAATATAAGAGCAGGGAAATGATGCTGGAACTTCAGCAACGGCCTATTCAAGATCAATGGACAGGGGAATCAGATGGACGGAAGTGCGTACTGCAGGTGCTGGAAATCAGAATCAAGAATAGAGTGGTGCTGAAGAAGCACAGCAGGTCAGGCAGCATCCGAGTTGCAGAAAAAACTAACGTTTCAGCAAACGCCCTTCATCAGGAAAAAAGGTGGGAGCCTCGTGGGTGGAGCGATAAATGGGAGGACTGGGTCTGGGAAGGATTTAGCTGAGAGTGCAAGAGGTGGATAGAGATGGGGTTAAAGGTGATAGGTCGGAGAAGAGGGTGGAGCGGATAGGTGGAAAGGAAGATAGACAAGTGGGACAGGTCAGTAGGATGGTGGCAAGTTAGAAAGTTGCAACTTGGATAAGGTGACCGTGGAGAGATGAGGAAACTGGTGAAGACCACGTTGATGCCCTGGGGTTGAGGGTCCCGAGGTGGAAGATCTGGCGTCTGGTGGTGAGGGAATGGCGGTGGAGGAGACCCAGGAACTGCATGTCCTTGAGAGAGTCGGGGGACGTGGTAATTAATGTTTTTGGTCATGGGGCGTTGGAGTTGAATGTTGCGGGTTCCCTGGAAATGTTCTCTGAAGCGCTCTCCGAGAATGTGTCTGTTGGCCCCAATGTAGAGGAGACCACATCCCAAGCAACAGATGCAATAAACGACATGTGTGGAAGTGCACACGGACATTTGATGGATGTGGAAGGCTCATTGGAGCCTTGGAAGGATGTGAGAGGGAAGATGTGGGTGCAGGTTTTGCAATTCCTGTGGTGGCAGGGTAAGGTGCCGTGAGGGGAGGGTGGGTTTTTGGAGGGCGTCGAGTTGACTAGGTAGTCGTGGAGGAAAGAGTCTTTTTGAAAAGTGGATAGGGGTGGGGAGGGAAATATAAATTTCCCTGTCACTGCAGGAATTCCAAAACCTGCACCCACATCTACCTCCTCACCTCTATCCAAGGCTCCAATGGAGGCTTCCACGTCCATCAAAGTTTCTCCTGCACTTCCACACATGCCAGTTCTTGTATATGTTCCGCCCGATGCGGTCTCCTCTAAGTTAGAGAGAAGAGATGTGTTCTCACACAACACTTCAGAGAATATCTCCAGAATACCCGCAAGAATCAACCCCAGTGCCCCTTGGCTAAACATTTCAACTCCTCCTCCCACTCTCCCGAGGACATGCAGGTCCTGGGCCTCCTGTATTGCCACTGCCTCACAACCTGGAGGAAGAAAGCCTCATCATCTGCCTCGGGACCCTTCAATCCCATGGCATCAATTTGGACTTCACCCGTTGCCTCATTTCCCCTCCCCCTACCTTACCCCAGTTCTCACCTTCCAGCTCAACACCGTCTGCCTGACCTGTCCCACCTGTGCATTTTCATTCCCACCTATCCACCCCACCTACTTCTCTGACATATCATGTTCACCCCACACCCGCATCCACTTACAGCACTCTCAGCTACCTTCTCCCCAGCCCCACACCCTTCTCATTTCTCTCTCCCTCCAATGTGCTCCCAGTCTCATTCCTGAAACCTTTGCCTGAAATGTCCATTTTTCCTGCTCCTCAGATGCTGCCGGACCTGCTGTGCTTCTCCAACACCACTCTAATCTTGACGGGAGTCAGTTGATTGAGAGGATTTTCAGATATTTTCTATTGTTGACCACAGGTTGTGGATGATATCAGAACTTTAGCAACCACCAGTTTAGGGAACAGCTAAAGGACTGAGCACAAGTCTGGTCATGGCATAAATCAACATTTTTCTTAAAATTGTAAGACAAAAGATGGAAGGCTGAAGTATGCAACTTTGCCCATCAAGACCGTTTTAGCAATGATTTTCTCACTGATTCCTTTCCACCTCAGGGTGCTATGGGCCTTGGAGGGTAAGTTGAAAATGGTGGCGTTTCGTTGCATCTTCCAACCTTGTCCTTATCGTTAGTACAGCTGTTGAGCTTTGAAGGTTGTCAAAAATGCCCGAATGACTTACTCCAGTGCATCTTATAGTTGGTGCACACTGCTGCAATTGCGCCTTAGCGGTGAAGGGAATGAATATTGCAGGTGTTGAAGAGGGTACACACAAGTGACTGCATTGTCGTAGACGGTGTCCAGTTCCTTAATTGTTATTGAAGTTACACCCATCTAGGCAAATGGAGAGAGTTATATTAACGTCTCATTTGTGCCTTGCAAAAGATGTAGGATTCACAGAACAATGAGTTGAGTTTATAATCAAAAAATGCCTCAAGAACATGTTGTTGTCAAAGTGTTTATGTCGCCAGTTTCTATAAGTTTTTTTCCCCCGAAATAATATCTCTGTGGACGACTGCACGGGGTAATTTGTTTACAGTAAAGTTATTGAATGTCAATGAAATATGATTAGATTCTCATTTGTCGGAGTGTTCATTACTCTATCTCGTCCTTGTGTGGAAAATCTGATTCCAGTCGCTGCCTGATTTCAAGTTCCAATTCCCCTCTGTGCTTGAAATTCCAACCGTTTCTTTGCATAAATGTCTCCGCCTGCCGTAAAAATATGTAAGGACTCTGCAGGGACAGCAGAGATTAATGAGCATGTTGTCAACACTGGAGAAAATGGAGCTTCGTGGAATGAAAGGCTGGGATTATTCTCTTTGAAACAAAGAAGACGGAGGGGAGCTCTATAATCACATTTATAAATGTTCATTGACAGGGTAGTTATGGGCTGGTGGTTCACCCTCTGGTCGGAGGAAAGCAGAATGAGATATTGCCTGGTTAGTTCAGAAATTAGATTAGTGTGGAAACAGGCCCTTCAGCCCAACAAGTCTGCACCGACCCACCTGCAGGCAATTTAGTATGGCCAATTCATCTAAACTGCACATTTGTGGACTGTGGGAGGGAATCGGAGCAAACCCTCGCAGACACAGGGAGAACATGCAAACTCCACACAGCTAGTCACTTGAAGTAGGAATTGAACGCGGGTCTCTGGCGCTGTAAGGCAGCAGCGCTAACCACTTTGCCACCGGGCCGCACACGACTATGCGGCATTTTCTTTGCTCAGGGGCCAGTAAATCGATGGAACTCCTTGCCGAAATTGTTGTTGAAGCTGAATTGTTGTGTATTTTCAAACTGTGCCACACAGATATTTAACCAGAAAGATGATAAAGCTTTGTCGAGGCAATGCTGGAGAATGGAGTTGAGGATTATCAGATCAGCCATGAGTTCGTTGAATGGTGGAGCAGACTCGATGCGCTGAATGTCCGTCTTCCAATCCAACATCATTTGGTCTGACGCCTTATTTAATTGATACCTTTAGAATTCTGAGGGGAGGGGATGAAGTGATAGAAAAGGTTTCTCAATCTGATCAGATAGATCAGGAAGTATGCTCATAAGTTCATGACCAGGAAATGTGTTGGGGCCTGGATACAACAAATGGCACTGGGCACACCGCAGATGGGTATGTGCAGATGTTGTGATTGCTAAAGAAAATTGGTGGATCTAATATTGTTGCCAACTTGGTGATCACGCTGTATGATGGATCGCGGTATGATTCACACAGCAAAAGGTTGTAAAAGACTGAAAGATTCATTTCATTGGAAAAGTTTTCTGCGGTTCCAATTCAATTGACTGTTTAAATTACTGATCAGAACTTTGTGTGGAGTATTACATTAAAATTCACAATCCCACTGGATAAACTATTGCACTCGATCTTTCCTTATTTGTTCCCCTTTCATTCGACATAAATTCATAGAATGTCAAGATGGAATGAAAGGAGAAAAGAAACGTTTGCACTCCATTTCATTATCCCAATGTAACTTACAACAGAATCAAATTGCTTTACTTCGACTTTGATGAGGTACCGATTTCTCGCAAATCTCCGGTACAATGAAGGGCAAGAGCAAGATCGTCCACGTTCAATGTTGCATTCAATTTTGCTCCGAATTTATTTCAGCTGAACGAAAATACTGATGAGAAAAACAGAAGGTTGAACTACAAAACAAGATGGCAGTTTTGATGCTCAGTTACATTGGCAGATTTCAATGGGTATCAAATGAACCCAAAATCATGGCGATCCTCCTCCCATCTTTAAGGCATGGGATTAAAGCAGGAAATCGATCTCCAAGAGACGGGTCACTTCCTATTCATTATGGAATAGCTTTCCTTGACAATATACCAAATCTGCTCAGTTCCATTTATTATGCTTCATGTGGAATATTAATAGAAATCTTTTAAAAAACACTGAGTTTTTTGCTGAATCTTACTCAGCTGCAGACGTTTCCGATATTTCTTTGCATCTGAAGTCGTCCAAATTAGATATTGTTTCCTCGCACCTTCTACCCCCTACACCCTCCTTTACACTTTTACCTGGCCACACGCTGTCTCTCTCCTGTTGAAACTCACTGCTTGTGTGTCTCTCAATGTGCCTTTCCAAATATTTTGGAAACAGATTGTCTGAGTGACAGAAATTCTGCCCCCATTATTTCTTTGTCCTACATCGATGGTTTTGAAATCTTGACTTTCAGAAATTTATGAACTTGAAAAAGTGAATTTGCCACATATTTACTCTCTCCAAACCTCAAATACTCTGGAAAACTTCCATTCGGTTTTCCTTGGTTTAGTTTCAAATTTTCCAAAACACAAATAAATAAAACTCCATCCCCACTAAATGCCGTCAGCATCGTCTCCAATGTCTTAGCAGCACAGTAAACGCTGGAAGTGTCCTCTCTAATAGAATCACCGATTCCCTACATTGCAGAAAGTACAGTTGAGTCAATCGGGTCTGTCGGGAGACTATGAACAGCATCTCAACCAGACCTAGCTCCCGTCTCTATCCCCGCAGACCTCTGGCTTGTGATTTCAAATAAACCTGGTGGAATAAAACCTGGCAACTTGTGACTGCTGAACTTATCACTGCGTTACACATGGCTAATTCACTGAACTTACTGAGTTCACTCCCTGGACAGATGAGCGCCATTTAACATGACCAATCCACCTAACCTACAGACTTCAGAGCAGTGCGAACCACTGATCAAATGTAACATCACATTGAACACTATCTGGATCATGTGTAATGGCTTTACACACTGGCAACTCCGCCTAGTGAAAGCAAGCTGCGCCCATCAACCCGAATTCAATACATCCAAACGCGGTTCTACGCTGTACAACCTCAGTAGTTCTGCTGGAAATGTTTCTGCACTCAGATCTGAATGGGTTCATTCTGTTTTCTTCCTCAGATTCCTGCTTTAAATGAAACACATCAGTCAGGAACAACTCTATATAATGGTTTTGATTGCAACACAAACACAATGTGCAGTTTGCTGAAGTTACGTGTTTGCACTTTCACTGACACTCTGTCTCCCCAGGAGCTGCAGTACTTCCCCAAATGATTCAGACAGCACTGTCCTTCCTGAGACATGTCCCATCGAGAATGCAAGGCCAGCCATGAATAACCTTCACTGGGGAACAGAGCGACAGGTTTAAAACCTTTACGATGCCCCCAGCGGATTATTGAGCCCTGTGACAGGTGGGGACACTAACCACAATACTGTGGAGGACAACAACGTCGAAGGAGGCCCTTCAGCCTGTTGTGGCCGCACTTGTCAAACACAACTGCTTAACGACCTGAATCAAGTTTTCCATCGTTGAGCCCATGATCTTACATGTTTTGGCATCGCAAATCAACATCTCAAGTTTTTTATTAAGGTTAGAATGATTTCCGCCTCTCTGACCCTTTCCGCAAATCTACTCAAACCTTTCTGCCTTTTCCCGAAATCTCTTGGCCGCAGTGTTCGATCTCTCCATCAATAAGAAACGCTTCTTTCAGTCTATCCTATCCATATCCCTCAGTATTTAGTACATCTCAGTCATGTCTTCTCCAATCTCCTCTGCTCGGAGACAAACAGCCCCAGTCTGTCCAATCTCTCCTTACAACTGAAACTCTTCAGCCCAGACAATATCCCAGTGAATCTCTACTGCAACGTTCCCAGTGCGATCACATCCATGCAGTACTCTGAATTGCAGAACTGCACACAGTAATCTAGCTGGGGCCTAATGAACTTTTTTTTTCTATTCTGTTACAGTATGAGGGCGTCGCTGGCTCGGCAGTATTGATTGCTATACCAAATTGCACAGCGGGTAGTTGAGACTCAACCGTATTGTCGTGATTCTGGAGTCACATGGAGGCCCGAGCAGGTAAGAATGGCTGTTACATTCCTTAAATGACGTCAGATAGTTTTTTTTTCATCAATTGAACATGGATATATAGGAGCTATTAGATTCTTAATTCCAGATATTTATTGAATCCCAATTCTACCACCTAGCATGGTCGGAGTGAAACCCAGGTACCTGGTGTCTGAATTAACAGTTCAGTGTTCAGTGGTAATAGCGCTCGGCCATTGCAGAAAAGCAGTGAAACTGATCTTATCCAATGAAGTCGCTTTTCCACGATACTGTTCTGTGCCATTTTCCTGAGCTTGCCCCCCCCCCCAACCCCAATAATATCTGGTCCGTATCAGTAAAAGCTGCTACATGAGTATTGATCTCACAACAGTGGTAACCAAATGGATCAAATGGTCTGCAGGTCCCGATGGTGGGGTTGGGGCATGTTCACCCAGCAACAGTGACCCCAGCCACACAGACTCATCGGTATCAATGGGAGAGTCTGTATTAGATTCTGCAATGCCTCAATGAAATAGGAAATGACTCCGCAAACACATGAGGAAAGAGCAGCGCTCTGAAAGCTAGTGCTTCAATTAAACCTGTAAGACCATAAACTGGTGTTGGGTCATTTTTAACTTTGTACTCCATAGTCCAACACCGACATCTCCAAATTAATGAAATGGGGGTATGGGATGGAAAGTTCGGTTAGTGATCGTAGGAGGGAAGAAATCTCTGAGAACGGGTGGATTTGAATTCTGACATATGAAACACAGAGATGTGAGCGAGCAGAACTTGGAGGAAAAAAATCACCTTGGAGAAAATCAAAACTTTGAAACAACTGATTCCTTTGTGTTTCACAAAAGTCAGGGACATACAGAGCTATGATTGCCGTGACTCGGATTCGAACCGAGGTTTCTGCGGCCACAACGCAGAGTACTAACCACTATACGATCACAGCACACCACAGACGAACACATCAAGTGCATGCTCTAAGTACAGTATTATAAGGAATGTTAGGCAGAGCACCAAATGCACACTATCAGTGCTTAGCGAACAGAAGCAAATATGTGGGAACTCAGAATGGTCTGACTGTTTAACATCGGTTCCCCAGTGGCTGTGTTAATTCCATCATTAATGTGTTGAGGGCTGAGATAAATATATTTCTCCAAAACAACAAGGACTCCGGGGACAGTGCAGCTTTTGTTACCTGCACATCCACCAATATCATTTATTGTATCTGTTGCTCCCGGTGCAGTCTCCTGTACATTTGGGGACTGGGCGCCTCCTAGCAGAGCGCTTTAGGGAACATCTCTGGGACACCCGCACCAATGAACCACACAGCCCTGTGGCCCAACATTTCACATCTCCCTCCCACTCTGCCGAAGACATGGAGGCCCTGGGCCTCCTTCACCGCCGCTCCCTCACCAACAGAAACCTGGAGGAAGAATGCCTCATCTTCCGCCTCGGAACACTTCAACCCAGGTTATCAATGTGGACTTCAACAGTTTCCTCATTTCCCCTTCCTCCACCTCACCATAGTTCCAAACTTCCAGCTCAGCACTGTCCCCATGACTTCTCCTGTGTTGTCCTACCTGCCTATCATCTATTCCACCAATCCATTCCACCCTCCCACCAGACCTATCACCTTCATCCCCTCCCACATTTACCGATTGTACTCTATGCTACTTTCTCCCCACCCCCAACCTCCTCTCACTTATCTCTCCACCCTTCAGGCTCTCTGCCTGTATTCCTGATGAAGAGCTTTTGCCCGAAAAGTCGATTTTACTGTTCCTCGGATGCTGCCTGATCTGCTGTGCTCTTCCAGCACCACTAATCCAGAATCTGGTTTCCACCATCTGCAGTCATTGTTTATACCAAGCTTTTGTTGAAAGGCATATTTCAATAGCAATGCAGTTTAACATCGGTTACTTCTCGAGTTTCCCCACACAAGGCAGTAACCACTGCTGCCACATAGTCCCAGATCCCAGCCCCAAAATCAGAGGAACTGAGTGGCGCAGTCGCGAAGATGCAACTTGAAATCGAGATGGGAATGAGGTCGCACAGATACTCGATGGTTCAAGTGAATCAACCGGAGAATGCATGGTTTCTATGATGGTTTAGATGCGCAAGCAATTCCGAGGTTGGGAGTGCTTCTGGTCAAAGGCGGGGCAGAAGGGAAAATCTGTTCCCGTTTATAATAACAGCAATCTACACTGCATCTTGCTGAGACAGCTGAGTGCTGCAACTGGAGCGGGGGCAGCTGGTTTGAAGTTTAATTTTGCTTCACTATCACCCACTTCCCTGGAATGAATTGCTTTCACCATTTTTATTTCCAATTGTTTGGTATCTCCCTGTAGTCTGCAGCTTTCTTCCTCATGGTTAATTGCATGACGAACTGTTGTATGATCTGCACACTGCTAAATCACGGCCACTACAAGTAAATAGGAATCATTGATCTATATGAGAAAACAGTGGAACTCACAGCTGGCATGCTTCATAGGTTTGCAGGCGACACCAGAATTGTAGACAGTGATGAAGATTATCTAAGTTTCAAAAGGATCTTAATCCAATGAGTCGTTGTACTGAAAAATGTAACATGGAGTTCAATCTGGATAAATGGAAGGTATTGCATTTTGGTACAACATAAAGAGTATGGCTTAAAGTCATGATCTCTGTTCCTGAGGTCAGGCTTGTATTTCAAGTTTTATTTGTCGAACGTAAACATCACCGTTTCCATGAACCAACCCCCAAGGATGACTAGTTTAAAATATCATCCAACACCAACTTCTCCTGGTTGAAGTCTTGACTGTGTGGAAGAAACTGATACTGAGCTGATGCGAGCAAATGTTGCTGCCACCGCCAGTGTCGGAAACACAGATCCAAACAGCAAAATCATCTTTTAAACCCACTATTGCAAAGTTAAGGGCTCAACACGCACCACTTGTGCCACTCAGCTGTCTTAGAAAGATGCACCGGAAATCGCTATGATCGTATAAACGGGGACAACCATTCCTTTGAGCAGGAGCACATTCAACCGAGGAATTTCTTGAGCCTCTGTACCATCACACGCTCACCTAATGCATCACTGGTAACTCTGCGCACTGATTCCCATCCCTATTTCCGGTTGGATCTGGGCGGCTGTGCCGATGTTAAGCTAAAATGCTATTGAAGCATGCATTTCAACAATATACTGTCCTGTCCCCCGAGTCTTTGACGTTTTGTCGAAATCGATCAATCCCATCTTTCAACGTTCTTATTCAAGTGATCTCTACAGCCTCTGAGGACATCGAACTGAAAGATTCAGCACATTCTCAGGTCCCACATGTCTGTCACTGTTTGCAGAGTACGGATATTGTACATTTGCTGTTCTTCCGAACATTTCCTCTGCTAGTATACTTATTGCTGCTTGCAAGCATCCTGTTCTGTGGTTACTGTGATCGTGGTTGTCGGTATTTTGCATTGTGACCACAGCAACCTCGATTTGAAACCAAATCACGGCACTAAGTGTTCTCTCCGTTGTCCTTTTTGTGACACAAGCTCAGAAATTAATTATTTTACCTTCAAATTCCGCTCTCTTACATCTCTGCGTGTCATATATCAGGATTGAAACACTCCCGTTGTCGGAGGTTTCTCTCCTTCCCACGATCATTAAACCTCCTTTCCGTCCCTCCCCCCATTTCTCTGAGGCAATGCCCAATCTATCACTCTCTTTCACATTCATACTGTTCTGTCTGTGCTGCTGCTGCGGTTACTGTTGTTGGGTGAACGTGCCCCAATCCCACCAACGGGGCCTTCAAACAAATCGATCCATTTGGATACCGCGGTTGTGAAATCAATCCCCAAGCAGCAGCTTTTACTGACATAGGCCAGAGACAATTGGAGCGTCAGGCTCATGGAAAATACCCAGGGCAGTTTTGGTGAAAAGACATTTTATTGGAAAAGATCAGCTTTTTTGGTTTTCTGTGTTGGTCTTGTGGTAATTTCATAGGACTAATAATCCAGAGACCCAGGTAATAGTCTGGGTACTCGGGCTTGAATCCCACCATGCCAGATTGTAAAATTTGGATTCAGCAAATATCTGCAATGAAGAATCGACTGATTACTATAGATCCATTGACAATTGTTGAATAAAAAAACCATTTGGTTCACTGATGTCATTTCAGGAAGGAATCTGCTGTCCTTACTTGGTCTGGCCTGCATGTGACTTCAGACTCAGAACAATATGGTTGAGTCTCAATTTCCCTCTGAGCAATTCAGAATGGGTAATAAATTCGGCTTAGCCAGAATCGCCCTCATACTAATCCAGAAATTTTAAAACAAATGCTCATTAGACTCAAGCAAGAGTGTTGATTGCAGTTTTGCAAGTCGCAGGGATGTGATCACACTCAGAAAATCGTAGGAGATATTTACCGGGATATTGTTTGGGATGAAGAGTTTCAGTTGTGAAGAAAGACAGGACAGAGTGGAGTGTTTGTCGCAGTGTAAAGGAGATGTAGAGGAGACATGATTGGGTTAGGTATGGACAGGGTTGACTGAACGAGTTTCCCATTAATGGAGGATTAGCAGGGGTCAGAGATTTAAGAAGAAAGTCAGAATGGTTTGATAAGATGTGCAAAAGTGCTTTATAAGCCAGTGAGTGGTTGGAATTTGGAATACACTGTCTGCATTGTTCAGAATGGCAGAAACCCTTAGAACCTGAATAAACATTCAGATGTGAACTTGTGATGCCATGACATATAAGGCTGTGGGATAAATATTGTGAAATGGGATTCAGTTCATTAGGCAGTTGTTTTTGACAACTGTCATCACAATTGGTTGAAGGGCCTCCTTTGAGTCTCTTGGTCTCGGTAGTATAGTGGTTCGTGTCCCCGTCTGTCACAGGGCTCAAGTCTCCACTGGGGACAGTGTAAATATTTTAAAACTGTCGCTCCATTCCCAATTGCGGGTATTGATACCTGTCCTTCCATTCTCGATGGGGCATGTCAAAGGACGGACAGTGCTGCATGAATCAGTGTGGGAAAGGGCTGCTGCTCTCAGGGAGGCAGAGTGTCAGTGAAAATGCAAACATGTGACTTCGGCAAAATGCACCTTGTTACAGTGTTGGAAAGGAAAAAACATTTGGCAGACTTGTTCCGGATTGAAGTGTTGAAATTGGGTTGATTTGCTTTGATGTGGCTGAGTTACCAGTGTATAAAAGCATTAAAAATGATTCAGGTTTTGCTCACTATAATGGAACATTGGCTCAGTAATTCGCACTGCTGTTCGGTCTGAGGGCTATGTTGATTGGTCAAGTTAAATTGCCCTGTCGTATCCAGGAAATGATTTCAGTAAATTAAGTGAATTGAGTAAAGCGGGAACACGGTCGGAAGTCGCAGGACACCAGGTTATAGTCCCACAGGTTTATTTGACATCATAATGAGGAGGGTTGCCCCTTCTTCTGGTGAAATATACGGGAATAGGGAGGAGAACTAGGTCTTGGTGAGATGCTTTTCAGAGAGTCGACACCGGCTCGATTGACTGAAATGCCTTTCTGCACTGTAGGATTCTGTGATTCTATCGGACAGGGTAATGACGGTGTTTACTGGGGGTAAAGCCACTAGAGTCGATGCTGACGGGGTTTACTGAGGATGAGATTTTATTCACTTGTTGTCTTCGAAAATTTAGAACAGTTATCCCTGAACCAAGAAAGACCTAATTGGGGGTTTTCATGTTATGAAAAGTTTGGACAGAGTAAATAGGTGGAAAATTCCCTATTTCAAGTGAGTAAACATCTAGACGTCAGACATTCAAACCCTTTGATAAAACCTTTGAAGGACAAAGAAAAGATGAGAGCAGAATCGCTGTCACTCCGAGAATCTGTTTTCCAAAATATTTGGAAAGGCACATTTGTTGACATACAAGGAATACATTTCACAAGAGGGCGACAGCGTGTGTCTCGGTAAAGGTGTAGGGGTGGGGCGTAGTCGGTCAGAAGTTTCGGGGAAACAATGTCTAAGTGGGTTGACTTTAAATGTAAAGAAATTTTGTGAACGTGTGCAGCTGAATAAGATTCGGTTCCAAAAACTCTGGATTTTCAAAGATTTGGCATAATATTCTGCCTGAAGCATTGTAAATGGAACTGAGTGGATTTTTCTTATTGTGAAGGAATGATATTACATAATGAATAAGAAGTGACAAGTTGAGATCGACGTCCTGCTTTAATCACTTGCGTTAAAGCTGTGAGGACAAACACCGTGATGTTTGGTCCATTTTATTCTCGGTGAATACTGCCAAAGCAACGAGCAACAAAACTGGTGGGTTTTATTTTGCATTTTAACACTCTGATTTTCTAAGCAGTATTTTCCTTAAGCTGAAATAAAGTCGGAGCAAGTTTGAATTCAACATCAATCGTTCCAATGAGATAAATCTAATTCCCTTCCGATTATTACAATGAACATTGTGAGGTTGCAGCAAAGTTAAAATGAAACGAACAAAACAGCGTTTCTTGCAGTTTAATCCAATTTCAGGTTCAGCCATATCAGAAAGGCCATTGAGCAACAACATCGCCTTTATTTCCCTCTCCATGGCTCCTTCTTCACGTGAGAGAGAAAGTGACTGAAGAAATTATGCGTCAAATGTAGGTGTGAATATGACGGAAACTTCTTGTTCTCTGATTCATCCTGACACAGTTCTGATCAGACTGTATCAATGACAGGTATTCATTGTGACGAACATGGCTATTTATTGGAATTTGCTGTTTTTATAATTCTGATGCAAGCAGAAACACAATGGTGTGGATTTGATTCCGCTCTGCAAATTTCTCATCCTTTACTTTCACCACATGTACCCTGATGAGGTCACATGTCACCCCTCTACAAAATGTGCAGAGGAGACTGAACGATTATGGTGTTGTGTTATTATACCGCTGTGCTCCACATTCACGAGTTCGAGTCATACTCTGGTTGCTAACTTCACAAACCGCTCCAGCAGATTTTCTTTGCACCTCACACCTCTGGTATACACTGGATTGAGAATCTTGTTTTTGCCCTTGACTGCACGGGAGATTCAGGAATAATCGACACCACATTAAAGTCAAAATGAAGAGTTAGAGCAGTCATTCTATTCAATTGTACATTAAATTCGTGTAATGAGAAGGAACGCATTTTTCTTTCTGCCCCACATTCCATCTTGTCTTTCTATGAATTTGCATCGAAAGAAAGAGAAACAAATAACAAGTGATCGGGAGCACAAGTTTATCCAGTGGGGTTGTTCATGAGTATTTTAACCTGACACTTCACACAAAGATCTGATCAGTATTTAAAACAGTCACTCGGAATTGGAACCGCAGAAAACTTCTCCACTAAAATGAACCTTTCATTCTTTCACAAATTTCTGCTGTGTGTGAATCATACAACGATCCATCATCCAGCGTGATCACTGACTTGCCAACTGTCTAAGCTCTACCAACTTTCTTTAGTATTCACAACTTCTGTAAACAGCCACCTGTGCTGTGCCCAGAGTCATTTGTTATCCCCACGTCACAGCACATTTCGTCTTCCTGAGTTTATGAATCTTGTTCCTGATCTGTCTCATCTGTTTAATAAACCTTTTCTATCACTTCATCCCATCCCCCCACAATTCTGAACTTATGAATAAAATAAGGCGTTCGACCAAATGTTAAACAAGTGGAAGTTTGCCATTCAGCCCATGGAGTCTGCCCCACCATTCAACGAACTCATGATTGATCTAGATTAGATTCGCTACAGCATGGAAACAGGCCCTTCGGCCCAACAAGTCCACACCAACCCTCAGAAGAGAAACCCACCCAGACCCATTCCCCTCTGACTACGGGCAATTTAACACGGCCAATTCACATGAACGCGCATCTTTGGACTGTAGGAGGAAACCCACGGAAACGCGGGAATGATGTGCAAACTCCACAGTGACAGCTACCCGAGGCTAGAGTTAAACCTGGGACCCTGGTGCTGTGAGGCAGCAGTGCTAACCATTGAACCACCGTGCTGCCCCAATAATCTGTAACTCCTTTCTGCTCACTTAACTCGACAAATTTTCATCATCTTTCTGATTAACTATCTAGCACAGTTTGGAAATACCCAACAGCACAGGTGGCACATATTGTTTGGCCCCTGAACAAAGAAATTACTCCTCAATTCTGAATTAAATGGGCATTATGTAATTCTGAAATTATGTCCTCTGGTGCTCTCCTCACAGCCTAGGGCAAACCACCTGCCCGTATCTACCCTGTCAAGATTCCATGAATATTGAACGTTTATGATTGGTGTTATACGATTATAGAGCTCCTCTTCACCTCCTTTGTTTCGAGGAGAATAATCCCAGCCTAACCAACCATTTCACAAAGCTCCATTTTATACAGAGTTGGCAACATCCTCGTAAACCTCTGCTGTCCTCTGCAGCGTCCTTACATATAATGAAGGCAGGTGGAGAAATTTATGTGAGGAAACGGGTTGAAATATCAGGTGCAGACGGGAATTGGAACTTGAAATCAGAAAGTGATTGGAATCGGATTGATCCACAGAAGGACCAAATGCAGCAATGATAACTCTGACAAATGATAATCTAATCATATTCGATTGACATTCAATGGCTTCATTGTAACTGAATTCCTACGTGTAATCGTCCTGAGAGCCAGTATTGAGGAGAATTGGAACCTGACCACCCATATAAAGAAATTGATGACAAAAACATGTCTGTCAGTCGTTTTTGTTTGATTATTAACTCAACTCATGTCTCCGTGAAGCCTACATCGTCCGCAACGCACACGTTAGATGTTTAACAGGACTCTCTCCATTTGCCTCGGTGCGTGCCGCTGCAATATCACTGAAGGACTAGGACACCCTCCACGACAATACAGTCACTTAACTGTACATTGTAAAACGCCTGAATATTTATTCCCTTAACTGCTGAGGCACAATTGCAGCAGAGTACGCCATTTAGAAAATTCACTGAAGTAAGTCAACCAGGCTTTGTTGACAGAACCTTCAAAGCTCAAAGACTGTACCGACCATAAGGACAAGGTTGAAGATGCACTGAAACGTCACCATTTATGAATTACCCTCCAAGGCACGTACCAGCAGGACTTGGAGAGGAAGCAGTGGTAAATTAATTGAGTGGTGAAGCGGTCTTGATGGCCAACGAGTTATACTTGAGCCCTCCACCTTTTATATTACAATTTTAAAATATATTGATTATTGCAATGACCAGACTTGTGCTCATTCCTTTGGGTGTTTCCTAAACTGGCGGTTGCTAAAGATCGAATATCATTCTCAGACTGTGGTCAACAATAGAAAATATCCAAAAAGCCTCTCGAACAACTGATCTCCCTGTCCAACAATCTTCAGAGATCAGTGAATATCTACTCCAAGATCTCTTTGTTCCTGTTCACCACTCAGAATCCTCACTGTTATTGTTTCAACTCCACGAATTCATTGCACTTACTGGTCTGGATTCAATTCCATTCTCAATTTCTTTTTTCCTTTCCACCTGATTGAAACATCCCTGCGGTCCCTGGTATTATTCAGCACAGTCACCTACACGACCAATTGTTGCATCGTGTGTAAACTTCTAAACATGACTCCTACAACGAAGTTTGAATTATTGATCTACATCAGGAAACAGTGGTACTCCACTGGAATCAGGCATCCAAGCATGGTTCATTGCTGGATGGGATGAACACCTGCAATAACAGCAGAATCAGACCCTTGCTACCATTTGTAAACCTGATGGTGACTCTGCAGGTTGGACTCCTGACTGATTCCTTCTCACATGTGGGAGTGGTGAATGAACTGCCCACATTGTGACTGAAGAAGTGAGTTTACATTTCAGCGGGTAATTGAATCCCTTCCGACAGACCCCGCCCCCATGGACCTGACTTCATGGAGGCGTGGGTATCCTTGTGACGATTTAGTTTGGATAATCAGCTGAATTTGAGACCACGCTGAGACGACTCCCAATTTTCCCCGTCATCCATGTATCTTTTTTATACTTCCTTATACTCCCCAGGACTGTGGCCATCATAGTCTGAACAGCATTTGTTGTTCATCCTTAACTCTCCTTGAACTGAGTCAGAGGGAATGTATGGGTGAACCGCACTATTGTGGGTCTGGAGTTATATGTTGGCAGGTCTCTTTAAGGAAGGCAGATTTCCCATTTGAAGGGACATGAATGAATGGGTTTTCAGCAAATTAAAACTTTTTGTCACTCTTCCTTTGAGCGGGTTTATATTCCAGATTTCATTCATCAAATCTAATTACTACCAGCTGCAATGCTCCAGTCTCCAAGGGTTGCAGGCCCAAATATCGTCATTATATTTGCAGATGACACGAAGATTTGGTGGAGTAGCAGGAAGCGTAGGGACTGTCAAAGAATGAAGAAGAATATAGATAGACAAGAGAGTTGAGCGGAGAATTGGTAGATGAAGTTGAATCCAGGCAAATGTGAGGTTATGCATTTTGGGAAGTCTAATTTGAGAGACAAGGATACTGTAAACGGAAGAGCCTTGGGTAAAGTTGATGAGCAGAGAGATCTGGGAGTTCAGGTTCTTTGTACCCTGAAGGTGGCTGCACAGCTGGATCGAGTGGACAAGAAGGCATATGGCCTGCTTGCTTTCACCAGACGGGGCATTGATTGTAAGAGCTGACAGGTCATGTGAAAAAATACAAGATTTTGGTTCAACCGCATTTAGAATGCTGTGTACAGTTCTTGTCGCCAAATTACCAAAACGATATGAACGTTTAGGAGAGGGTGCAGAGAAGGTTTATGAGGATGTTGCCTGGTATGGACGATGCTAACTCTGAAGAGAGGTTGAGTTGGTTACGTTTGTTTTCATTAAAAAAAAGAGATTGAGGGGGACCTGATCAACGTCTACAGAATCATGAAGGGTAGAGCCAGGGTGGATAGAGGTAAGCTTTCTCCCAAGTTGAGGGATTCAATGCTCAGAGGTCACGCGTTCTAGCTGAAAGGTGAAAAGCTTTAGAGAGATAGACGTTGGAAGTATTTTACACCGATAGTGGTAGGTGCCTGGAACGTGTTGCCAGCAGAGGTGGTAGAGGCTAGCACAGTAGATTCATTTCAGATGCGTCTGGACAGATGCATGAGTAAGTGGGATGCAGAAGGATACTGATGCTGAGCAATTGGGTGATAGGTTTAGACAGTGGATTTCGATCAGCTCACGCTTCGACGTCCGAAGGGCCTGTTCCTGCGCTGTAAATTTTCTGTGTTCTTTGTTCTTCTTTGTTCACTACTCTGCCAACTTCATCTCTCCCCCTCTGACTTATCACCTTCTCCCCGTCTCCATCCACCATTCGCTTTCCCAGCTACCTTGCACCCAACCCCAACCCCCTCCCATTTATCTCTCAGTCCCCACCCACAAGACTCATTCCTGATTAAAGACTTATGCCAGAACCGTCGATTCTCCCGCTGCTCGGATGCTGCCTGACCTGCGGTACTTTTCCAGCACGACACTATCATCATGAGGGCTCAGCTCAGGCTCTGTATCTGAGAGCGGAGAAGGCTGAGTGAGGAAGTGATTAAGGAGCACATTAAGGGGATCGGTATGTGTGATAGGAATGAACTTCTTATGGGAAGAGTTAACAACCAGGGATCTCCGTTAAACGCAAGTGACAGGATGTTCAGAGGAGATTTAGGAAGAACGTTTTCACTCTGAGAGTATTGTATAATTGGAACTCACTGTTTGAACGTGTGGTAAAGCTATGAGTCATCAAAATATTTCAGGAGTATTTAGCCGAATAGTTGAGAAACTAGAGCACATATGGATAAGGACCAGTACTGGAAAATCGGGTGAAGATAAACAGATGTCTGATGAAAGATCCGAACACCGCACAGAAAATACAGAGCATGAAAGCATGGGAAGTTTAAAGGCATGGAAACTACGTGCAATCTGTTACAAGTGGTCTGAGGAATGCTACACGCGTCAAAAGGTCATTGGGCAGGATGGGGCCGCTGTGGCAGGATGGGATAAGAACAGTGGAATGCTCCTACACCAATTCCCAGAGTCAGACTGAGGCTGAAAGGTTACAATGGCTGGCTGAGATATAACAATTAGTCAAGTCAGACTCCCTACTAAATATCCTCATGGTAGGTTGGGACAAGTCGTGACAATAAATAGGAAGGGTATGACTTTAAATAATTAATTGATAGTAGAGTCAGCCTGCTTGAGACGCTTGTAGCAGGATATGACATTATATACATAATCAGCGGTTAGTTGAGTCAGCTTTGGACAGGAAAACATTGTGACAGATAGGGTAGCTGAATAACTAATCATGACAGGTTAGTCTGGGATGGAAGATCATTGTAGCACAGGTAGCAGTAGAATTCCTAATAGTGACAGTAGAATAATATTAAGTAGAATTAGATAAAATACATTGTGACAGAAGTAGAACAACAACGGGAACGAACACCATTGGTTTATTGTATAGTTGGAGTGAGGTAATTCTGACCAACACAGTTGGGCATTCTGATAAGCTAACTAAACATGATTAAAGAAAAGTGATGGAGTTAAATTCAGATTAATGCGAGGTGCTGCATTTTGAGAAAGCAAACCTTAGCAGGACTTATACACTTAATGGTAAGGTCCAGGTACTTAGCTCCTTGAAAGTGGAGTCGCAGGTGTCAAATCCCAGTCACTTACATGGCTGTTGTTCTTATAATTATTTCTTCTCTACATGTGTAGAAGTAACACAGTGAGCGATCAATTACAATTGGCAGACGTACATAAGGGGGCGTGTGAAATGCTGAAGTTGTGAGATCAGAGCAGTTTGTATTGACATACACCATTCACTGTTCGAATCTGATACTCAGGAATT
The DNA here is from genome assembly GCF_047496795.1 of Chiloscyllium punctatum. Taxonomy (NCBI): domain Eukaryota; kingdom Metazoa; phylum Chordata; class Chondrichthyes; order Orectolobiformes; family Hemiscylliidae; genus Chiloscyllium; species Chiloscyllium punctatum. The sequence goes on from NC_092766.1 coordinate 67,878,507, forward strand.
CGATTTTGAGCGAAATTTGAGCAGGAAAGCTTACCACGTGATGTAAACCAGTTTGTGTGGTTACTCTGTTGTTTACCTCATTTGTGTGTTTTGCCTCATTGAGCATTTTGAAGTTGTCCCCCTATATAAAAGTTTCGTGCTTTTGCAAAATTATACAAAAGATGCAGTACAATAACACCCAAGGCTGATTCAGTCTACTTGTACAGATATTGACACCTGGAAACAGCACGATGCACTCTCCTCGAGTCTGGAAAATAATTTGCTCCATTCCCACTCTTATGGCTCTTTTCATTCAATCGACTTCTGTTCTTCACCGAATCCGATTCAGCAGATCTTTTCACTGAGTCATTTATTTGTGTGTTTTCAGATCATGTGATCAGAATATCACAGTGGAGGGCCCTGGGCCCATAACCCAGAAACCAGACCATACTCAGGGAACCGTACTCTGCTCTTGCTCATTTCATGAACACCAGGAAGAAAAATCTAAGCTCTTAAATATTTACTCACCTGTTTTTCAGAAGCAAGATAAACAATTTCAGGTTTCTGCTTTTGTTGTCACACGGACCAAGATTGTAAATGCTGGAACCAGTTGAGACTCTCCGCTCACCCACGTCCATTTTCTCCTCAGAAAGTGTTAAGATGATGGTCTCAATCGGAATCTTCTAAGAAGAATAATCTTTTAATCCATTAATTTCTGGTTTATGGGCCCACCAGTCTCCCGCTGGGCCTCTGAGTTAGCGCTGACCACATCATTATCCCGCAGTCTTCAGCTTTTTGTAGCATGTACCTTCGAGGATGACATCAAACGATCTTCACTGCTAATGTGTGATAATCTACCAATGGAGACAGCTCAGTCCGCGGTGATGGGATAAACACCACCACCCCGCTACTGCTACTTAGTTCATGTGACCAATGCCTTTCCACTTGGTCACCGCGCCCTACATCTGCATTGCATATAAATTGACAAATTTATAGTACTCTCTTGGATTGGTAATCAGGAGCGAGATTGTTTGAATTGTTGAAAAAGTAAGATAAACTGAGAAAATACAGGATATTAAATGGGGAACCGGAAGGGAAAGAGAGAACAGTGAATGATAGTGTTCTGACAAAATTTAAATATCATTGCTGAGGATTCAGGACATGCTATCATTCACAAACATAGCTCAATGTGGAATGTAACTTTTGGTACAAGCAATGCAAGCAGATTGCAAAACCTTAGTCTGAAAATCTTAGTCTTTCTGCAACTGTTTTAGTTTTAATGAACACACACATGGGATTCAGTGCTGTAATGATCTCCTAAACTGTAGAAGGAAATCCTTGCCTTCGAGGATACGGGGGAAAGTTCACTGATTCATCCCTGTAATGGTAGGACTATCCTCTGCAAGCATATGAGTACAATTATTAAATGATCCATGGAGTTTCGAAAACGAGTTGAAGGGAAAGTCTCCATTCACAAATTAATCATTCAGTAGAACCCAATACAAGGACACATGTGTGATGGACAAAGTGGGCAAGAACACATAAATACGATACACAGTAGCTACGATAATTACTGTGTGAAAAGTATTGAATTCAGATCCGCGGTGGCCTTTGGTAATGATATTTACTGTCAAGGACTAGTCTGCACTGGAATATCTATAACCCTACTATGATGTATTTGAACTTCAGTTACCTTTAGAATTAGCTGAGACTCACTCAGGTCATGGAGATTGAGTGAAATCATATTTAAAAAGCAAAGAGTTCATCGTGTAACTGTGAAATCAGTCACCCTCAGTGTAATCCTTGACTTCATTCTCCACCAAAGACATGTGAAGAGTTTATAAAGGGCACAAACGCTGCTTCCTGGATAGCAAGATATTAGGAATCCCAGGGACGGGGTTTACTGAGACATAAAATCATCAGCAAGGATATAAATGGTTTCATCGGTATGATAGAGAATGAAGGAGTTTATTCACGAGATGTGGAATTGCTGCATCAGAAACACGCAAGCTTAAACGGAAACAAAAGAGATTTTCACATAATGTGAGGATTGAAGTGACTAAATCGGGGAAGCTCCCTCTTTCGAGTGAATCTACCAATTCAGTTAGGGCTTCAAAACGACTAGTGAATGATTAAGGAATGATTGGATGAGTGTTTCTTCCATTCAATAAAGTTATTGAAATCCTGGATGACTTTCCGGAAATAAAACGTAGATTTCTGATTTCAGAGTATTTTAAAAGACGCACGAACTAACATACAAGGAGGGAATTTACCATTGAAAGAAAGGAAAAGTGTGGGTGTGGATTAATATCGAATTTGTTTTTTTTTCAGACACAAAGGCATTTCACGAACACGCACAGCTGAATAAGATTGAGTATAAAAAGTTCATGGATTGAAAGGTGCAGCGTATTATTCAAGGTGAAGCATTGAAAATGGGGCTGATGTCCTAAAATAACTGCAGACAGAAGTGACATCCAAATGAGTAGCAATTGAATCGTCACTTGGAGACGCAACACCTACTTTAAAGATTTGACCACATTCACATGATATCAGGTGTATTTCATGCTTTCTTATCTCCACCAAAAACTTTACTCTGTCTTTTTTTGTGTTTTTCAACAGCACACCACTTTATCGGAAAGATGCTCAGACTAAAATTGAATACAATATTCAGACGGTCCTATGGTACCAATCTTTTTTTTTGTTGATTATTACAATGACCTTTGCGAGTTTGCAACAAACAGCATAACATGCAACCAGCTCAACATCTACTTTCCCGGAATTTAACGCAGTGCACATTGGAAACGTCACCATCTGCTGAAAAATCACCTTCGGCTCTTTCTCCACACATGTCTCTTAACGTTTTAAATATTTGCAGTATGTTTGTTGATCAAGGAGTCATTATCCAGAAAAGGTCGTTATTCAATCCACAAAAACTGGTAGTTTCCCATAAACTTGGCTTTGCTCAATATCACCTTCCATCCTTACCCCTCGACCCGACGACAAATTGAAGCTGCTCCATGTGAGGCTCTGACCTAAATCTTCGGCACAGCACAGCCCACTATACTGGCACAGAGATACCATGCACTGGTCATCTGCAGCACTTTGAGAAACACATTAATGCTTACCTCCACATTCCTGGTTGTACCTTAACGGTTGGGAAACCGAGTTTCTCTGATTCCATGGCTGGTAACTGCGATTACACGATCATCTTCACCAATGGTTTTGACCCCGAGTGAGGCAAGTGGTGAGCTTCTTATTGCAAAGATGGGTAGATTCATAAAATATACAACTTCAACATTTTCCTTCACTAACCCATGAGCTTTTTATTTTGTTTTTCAAATGTAGAAATCTTAAAATCTTCATCTTAAACACACTCAATGACAGGTCTCCATTGTGTCTCTGGCATCAAATTCCAAAGTGTAAACTCCCTCTGAATTCTTCCACCGCAGTCCGCTGTTTGGGATGTGTTCCTGTTTTGGGAAATGCACTTCCCCGTGTGTCACGTGCTGCTCCCAGTATACGCTCTGGCACTGCACTCATTTTCCTTCAGACACTTGCTCACTGTGTTACTGTGATCATACAGTGACTTGGTGTCGCACGGTCCAGGAAAATGATACACATCAAGGTTTTTGCATTGTTGAGTTCAATTGTCAGTTTAGCCTTATTTCGGATTTTGAAATTGTCAGTTCTGTACACAAGTTCGTGTCAAAAATATCTGAACGGAAGTAAGGTGTTCCGAATAATGACATTGAGCACTATGCACTCACCTCCAGTCTGGAAAACAATTCCTCAGACAATTTTACACCTTCTGCTGTCACGGGCTCTTCATCTTGTTGACTTCAAATCGCCACAGAATTCAACAGACCTTGTTACATAGTCATTTCTTCAATTGTGTTCAAATCATTGCGAGCAGAGTATCACAGTGGGAGTGCGCTTCCCCACAACCCAGAGGTCAGTCCATACACTTGGAACTGCACTGCGCTAATTATCATTTCGCCAACACCACGGAGAAATATCTGCCGCGCTGCATAATATAAGCAACTCAATTACTCATAGGGTCACATACCACTAAGCATGTCTGACGATGTGACGGCGAGGTAAAGCTGGTGCACTACTAACCCATTATGTTCTACAGTAGGGTGTTCAAATCCCCCTATTACCGACGGTTTTTGTTGTTGCCATTTTTGGATGACCACAACTGACTTTTTGAAATTGGAACTCCAATGGTCAGTTTCTATGCATTACGCCATTATAAAATCTCAAAGAATAATTTGAGCCTTTTGGCGAAAGTGCATTGAAATGTGAATTTAATTGGGATAATGAAAAGGTACGCGTTTCTCTTTTCAAAGTCAAGTTGCTGTGAACTTTTATCATATGAAAGAAATTCAGGAAAACGAAATAACGAGAGATGCGAAGTGCATGTTTATGCAATGCAATTCTTAATGAGTGTTTTGTCCGATAAAATCTGGAGCAGGTTGGGTGGAAGTGAATCATCTTGGTGAGAAGAGCACAGTGAGACAGCACAAAATAATGGAGATATTTCAAAAAGGGCAGGGGATGTGTGTAGGGGCACAGAGAACTGGCTGCAAATGCACAGTCGAGAATTGCCGTTGTGGGTGCCGTGCATGGGCATAGACAGACTTAAACATTGGTCTCGCCCTTTCCCCTTGGTCGTGGCATTGATGAATGATGGACATAAGATACAGATAAAGGCAATATGTGGTAAGCAAGGTCCCTCTCGTTATGCACACACTGCATGCATCACATTGAACTATGAACAACTGGAGAAGTCAGCATGTTAACTGCAGGGAATGAACCTAAACTGTGTTTCAATAACCGTAGATCAATGCAACATAAACTTAAAAATGATTTCAATGTCTTTATACGCATGTCATTAACAGATGTTTCATTCTAATACCTGTGTGGTGGAAAGAAGAAGACACCACATTTCAAGGTGGATGACAACACTAGCAATTTTGTCTTGAAATTGAGATCTATTTGATAATTTCACACAGTGAACAAGTTCAATTTAAATAATACAAATCACATTCCCTCACCTGGAATAAAAGTGTGATTTCATTACAAACATTGTCCTTGCTAAGTAGCAGTTACTCAACATGAAAAATAGGATGCAATTTTTATTGAACATACGTCAATTAGCACCATTATCTTACTTCGGATTGACTGCAGTATGCACATGCTAACTAACGTTTAAGAAAGAAAGTCTTTTGGAAATAAAGATTCGGTGGTGATTAAGAATAAGATTAGGTTCTCATGATGTGGATATTCCACCAATGGTTCCAGTAGTAGAAATGGTCAGTGGGCAGTATTTCTACGATGATGTAGAGGTGTGTGAGCTGCCAGAGATAAGAGCTCCCACCTCATCTGGAGCAGCGTCTGCTGACATAGACCAGGGAGCTTTGTGACATCAGTCTGGGAGTTCCAAGCACAACTGGACTAGTTTTTATTGACATGAAGCATCAGGGAGCATTGGCATATCAGACTGGTAGATCCAACCTCAACTGGACCGCTTCTATTGACATGGGGTAGGGAGCTTTGGGACACCAGACTGGGAGCTACAACGTCACCTAGAGCAGCTTCTATTGACATGGAGCAGCAAAGAGCAATGGAACGTCAGGTCGGGATCTCCAACCTAACCTGGAGCAGCTTGTATTTACATGGAAGAGGAGGGAATATTGGGACATTAGGCTGGGGAAAGGATATTCAACTATTTTAATCTGAAGTAAAATAGGTTTCAACACCTCAGATGTTAATTGATTTATGAAGAATCTGTCCCGGGATAATAATTAATTTTGTAGATATTAAAGACAAGTCCTGCAAATGTTCAACTCAGAAAAATACATTGCTACAGAGAGAAATGGGAATGATGTTTTAAGTCTTTGACTTCTTTTCTGGTCGACTCTGCATTGGATAACATCACCGGAATTACTTTTTCACTCATTTCATGTTATTCAGTTTTCTGCAAATACGGAAAGGTCATTAACGTAATATAAAGCTGAAAATTAATGGGAATATAAAATATTGTGATTAGGCTGGCGTTTACCTCTAATTATGGTGGAAACGGAGCAAAGTCAGTTGTAATTTCCTTGATCAGCACTGACCTCACTAATTGGCTGATCAGATTGTGAATGGTAGTTTTTTTTAAGGACAATTTGAAGTGAATCAACGATGTTGATTTTCTTTGTTCTTTGTTCACCTTGTGAATGTTACTGCTATTGGCTCATGTCCTTGTTTTCACCACAGCTCTGCAGTGTGTAAAATCTCAGCTGTGCAGCGGGCCAGTGGTACAACCATTCGTAAAGCTGGCTACATATCAGTTGGTGTAGGTTCGACTTTTACTTGGCGCCGTCGCATTGTGGAGATTCATCACACATCCAAACTCATCTTTCTTGCTTCACTGAGATGGTGTATATTTGAAATTTTCATCTCTACGAACGAAAATGATTTCACTGTCTTCGATCAGTTAAACATTACCAAGAACAATCAGAGTTAAAGATTATACAACACCAGATTGTATCGAATAGGTGTATTTGGAAACACCAGTATTCTATACGCTGCTTCTTCATCAGGTGGTTGTCAACTGTGGGACTCTAACCTGGCTTTGTGTGATTAATAAATTTGTCCACCCCAGTCCAATACCAACACCTCCAAGTCATGGGTAATATCGACACCACGAACGGTTGGTTAAAGTCCAGATGATCTTCCAAAAGATCGCGCATGTTGACACACACATCAATTTTCTGAAGAAAGACACCCAGCTGATGAAGGAGCGGCTCTCCTAAAGCTAGTGTTTCCAAACAAACCTGCTGGACAATGCCCTGATGTTGTGTATTTTTTTTAACTTTGTCTCCCCAACTCAAACACTGGCAATTCCATATCATAGAGAACATCAGTCATGTCGCAGCGCTGTCAGAGAAGGCAATCCTGGAAAACCCCACACATTGCTCATAGGTACGTTTCGTTTTCAGAAACCAACCCACTCAATCGCTGAGACTCAGTTTTGACAGTTTTTTGAAACTCTTTCGAAGTGGAATCAGATGAGAATGATGAACTTTCCGACTGTGCAGGGAGAGGGAAGACACTTTTCCATTCTTTCAAGGGCTGGGGTATTGACTAATCTAAGATATTAAACAGATTCCTGGTAGAGCTGCTTTCTCTGCCTCAGAAACAAGAAGTCCTGATTTAGGAAGTCAAGAAGTTAAAAATCGCACAACACCAGGTCATAGTCCAACAGGTTTAATCGGAAGCATTAGTATTTGGAGGGCTGCTCCTTCATCAGGTGGTTGTGGACTACACACTTGTAAGATACAGAATTTATTGCAAAAGGTTACAGTGCGACGTAACTAAAATTTTACATTGAAAAATAACTTGATTGTTTGTTAAATCTTCCATTTGTTAGAATGACTACGTTCAGTTCACTTCTTTCTTATGTAAATCGCAAAACTTTCCTTTAATAGTTACATTCTCAGGTGAACTTTAACAATTAATGTCAACCCAGCTAATATGTTGAAGGTGTTAGTCTCTGTGTGCTGTGTCCGTGCCATAATGTTTAGACTGACGCTAATCCTAAAAAAAAACAACACGCTGCAGGCAAAGATGCTTTGAGGCATGATACATTGGTGAAACCGAGCAGAGGCTACAGAACGGATGAATGGCGACTGCACATCAATCAACAGGCAGGTATGCCCCTTCGCAGTTGGGGAGCACTTCAGTGGTCCAGGACATTCGTCCTCGGACCTTCGGGTGACCATCCTCCAAGGCGGACTTCGGAGCAAGCAGCAGCTGAATGTGCCTGAGCATAGGCTGATAGCTCAGTTCGGTACCAATGGTGATGGCCTCGACAGGGACCTTGGGCTCATGTCAATGTACAGGTGATCCCATTACTTATCTACACAAACAGACCCTCCTACACACACACACACACACACACACACACACACACACGCATATATGTTTGTGGAGTGAATTTGCACTTGCAGAGTTACATCGTAATTTGCTCAAAAACTGCATGAATCCATGTAAGTCTCTGTTAACTCATTTTATAAAATTAGAATCATTCTAAACATTATGGAACAGACAGCAGCACACGGGGGCTGACACCAATTGTTAAAGTTCACCTGAGAATGTAACTTTAAAATAAAAAGTTTTGCGCTTTACATATGAAAGAAGTGAAGCTAAAATGGTCATTCTAACAGATCGGAGACTTAGCAAACATTCAAGGTAATTTTCAATATATAATTTCAGTTACATCACACTGTAAACTTGTGCTATAAAATCTGTGTCTTACAATTGTGTACTCCACAACCACCTGATGAATGAACAGTGGTCCAAAAGCTAGTATTTCCAATTTAGCCTGTTGGAATATAACCTGGTGTTGTGTTATTTTCAAATTTGCACACCCCAGTGCAAAACCTGCATCTCCAAGTCTTTCAATCCGAGGCACTCTGGTCACAGATCCAACCTTTGTGCATTCAACTTATTAAATCCTTGAAAAGAACTGAATGTTTCAGTAATGATCATTTTTGTAGCACTGAGTCAAAGCAGGCAAAGGCAACTGCTTTTAACGTTTATTCCCATTTGCATTCATCTCCGATATGAAATTCTCACTGACTCTGACAGCACTGATACCTTTGCTGTTTTGTAATGTCAGGAATCCATGTTCAATTTCCGACTTTCATAAGGAACAAAAAATATTTTTTCCCTGACTGGAAATAAACATTGGGAAATAGCAGTGAGACAGCTGAATTTCAACACTTTCGCAACAAGGAAGACAGATGCAATGCTTGCAAATTTTCTTGGTAACTTTATTTTTACCTTATTGGTTCAGTTGAAAAATGACACTCATTGAGTTTTTTAAAACATGGCGAATGACCCTTCAGCCATTCAGCATCATCATCAGTCATCAAACATCTGGCTTGTAAACATTCAAGTCTTCAGTTAAATTGTTATTCAATTTCTTAAGGGCTTAAGTGGAACAAAAACATCTCTGTGAACTAACAGTTCTGAAAGACAAACTCTTTCTCAGAGCCGTTTGTCAGTTTTCCTCATGATGCTGCGGAAAATGTTTCTGCGCTCACATCTGAATTGGTGTTTTTCAGCTTCCTTTTTCTTTCTATTAAATGGTTTAGGTTCCAGTACAGATATAAGCTGCAGGTTGCGGAAGTCACGTGTTTGTGCTTTCACTGACACTCTGTCTCAGCGGGAGCTGCAGATCTTCCCCACGCTGATTCAGACAGCACTGTCCTTCCTGTGACATGTCCCATGGCGAATGGAAGGACAGGCATTAATAACCCGCACTTCGGAATGTAGCGACAGTTTTAAAACACTTGCACTGCCCCAGCGAGGAATTGAGCTCCTATCTCCCGCATAACATGCGGCGACACTAACAACTATATTACCGAGGACAACAGTTTCAAAGGAGACCCTTCAGCCCGTTGTATCTCCATTTGTCAAAATCAACTGCTTAACGACTCGAATCGTTTAGCTCATAGCCTTATAGGTATTGGCAGAACATATTCATATCTGAATATTACTTCAGGTTAAAAGGGTCCCTGCCTCTGTGACCCTTACAGACACATTGCTGCAAATTCCAAAACCTGCCGGCCTATAACGCTTTTCCACACATCTACTTAAAACTTTCAGTCTTTCTCATTACATTTGTGCCCCCCTGTGATCGATCTATCCGTCGATGGGAAACGTTACGTTCAGTCTACCTGATCCACACCCCAGATATTATTTTGTATATCTGAACTATGCCTTCTCTGAAATGCCCCTGCACGGTGACAAACAACTCTGGTCTTACCTGTCTCTCTTCCTGACTGAATCTCTTCAGCCTCGACACTATCCAAGTGAATATCTCCTGCACCTTTCCCAGTGTGATCACATCCCTGGACTTATGCGAATTGCAGACAATTGTCTCGGTAGAGTCAAATGAACCTTTTTTTTAACATTTTGCACCATCATGCGGTGCGTCTCTGCAGCTCTCCAAGCGGTCTGGAGTCACATGGAGTCCAGAGCAGTTAAGGACGGTTGATTCCTTCCATCAAGGCCTTCAGTGAAACAGATGGGATTTTCGGACAACGGATTTAGCGCATTCTTAATTGGAAGTATTTCTTGCATTTATATTCTATCGTCGTCGTGGCATGGTGAGAATCGAACCCGTCTCCACAGAACGTGACCTGGCCTTTTGTGTGAACAATCCAGCGATAATACCAGTAGGCTATTGCAGAAAGCCGTCATGGCTGATCTTTTCCAATAGAGTCTCTTCTCCCCTATTATTCTCTGTGTCCACTTATTGAGCCTCACGCTCCAATGATCTCTGGTCCATGTCAGTAAAAGCTGCTAAAAGAGAATTGATCTCACAGCCACGATATCCAAACGGATCGAATGATTTGAAGGTGCCAATGAAAAGATTGAGGCATGGTCACCAAGTAACAGTGAGTGCAACGCCACAGACTGGACGGTATCAACGTGTAAGTGTATGTTAGATTGTGCAATGCCTCAGTCAAATGGGACGAGGGACAGGAAAGAGAGTTAGGGCGAGTGGGAGGAAGAGACATCTTCCAGAACTTTTGGGTTGAAATGCTGATACATGAAACACTGAATTATCAGAGAACGAAATTCGATGGAAAACAAATCATCACCTCGGAGATCATTATCATGCAAAAAGGAGTTATTTCTTACCGTATTTCCGCAAAAGTAAAATTTTGAGAGAACTGACCGCTATGAAGTGGATTTGGTACGAAGTCGCGGCAACCACAATGCAGAAAACAAAATACTAAATGGTTACAGCACTCCACAGACTACGCTTGTAAACTGCAGCCAGTATGGTAGCAGAGGAAATGTCAGGAAGAATATACAATATCAGGACTTAATGACAGGCATGTGGGAACTCAGAATGGGCTGAGTCTTTAACTTTAACGTCCCCAGAGTCTGTGGAGATTCCATGAATGAGAGTGTTGGAGAATGGGATTTATGAAACTCTCCAAACTCATGGGACAGTACAGGATACGCTTCAATAGCATTATAGTTTAACATCGCCTACTTCATCACTTTGCCCACACAAGGCAATACCAACTGCTGCACGCAATCACACTTCATTCCAGTTCTCGACTGAAGCAGACATGAAGATGCAATTGGAAGTTGGGATGGAATGACGGGAGAGTGGCGCGTGTATTTCCGAGGTTGGGACTGCTCCTGGTCAAAAACGAGGTGGAAGGGAATACCCCATTTATAATATTATAGCCATAAGCAGTACATGTTGTTGGCGCAACCAACTGGTGTATCTAAAGCTTGTTGAACATTTAACTTTGGGGTGACAATGTTCGAAATTTCATTTTCCTATTTGGATCAGTGTTCTTGACATTGGCAGTAGCAGCTGCTTATGCTTGCATCAGCTCAGGATCAGTTTCTTCTTCCCAGTAAATACTGCAACCTGGAGAAGGTTGTGTTGTGGTTATATAATAAATGAGTCATCCTTGGGGACTCACACACGGAACTGATAATGTTAAAGTTCGACGAATAAAACCTGAAATGAAAGACTGACCTCAGGAACAGAGAACATGCCTTTAATTTCCTGCAATCCCATCCATGCATGACCCGTATGCAGGGGTGCTACCATCTTTACCCAATCCTGCCTACTTGTGATTCCAGGTGCAGAACAACATAGCTGACCCTTAATCCGAGAATGTCGACGCTGTAGGTAGGCTGGACATTCGGCCCATTCCAGTCGACACCATCCCTTCGAAGCACATCCTATCAGACCCACACTCCATACTGATTCCGTTCCCCTTCATTTCCCATGGCTGATCCAAGTAACCTGCACACCTTCAGACTGTGGGAGGAAACTCACACAATCAAAGAGAGAATGTGCAAACTGCACACAGTCACACAAGACTGGGATCGAATCCATGTCTCTCGTGCAGAGATGCAGCAGCGAATCAGAATGAACAACAAATGCTGTCCTGACCAGCGACATCCACACGCTGTTGGTATATCAGGAAGAATAAAAACACGTTCACAAATGGACAAAGGGACTTACGTCTGCGTGGGCATGATTTGAGCCAATCATTCATCCTGGGTAGATACAAGGACACCGATATCACAGAGAAACCAGCGCAATGCGGGATTCAATTCCCTGTTGCAGTAGAAACTCATTTACTCAGTCAAACTGGGGACAGTCTGTTCAACAGTCCCGTGTGTTGGGAGGGCTCAATGAGCAATAAAAACTCCAGAGTAACCAGCAAGATTACATATCCCAGAAGGAGATCAATTAAACTGTCAACGCTGCTGTTAATTCCAACCAGCTGCCGGTTTCATAGCGTCAAAGTCATAGACTCACGCAGCATGAAACAGGCCTTTCACTCCTACCAGCTCATACTGAACATAATGCCAAACTAAACGAGTCGCAACTGACGGCTCTTATAATTGCTGAGTGTTAATAATGCCCTTGTAATAATATTACTGCATTGTTAATATGAATGTCCAGATATACTTCTATGGACACCGGTTCAAATCCTGGCATGGCAAATGCTGGAATTTTCTTACAATAAATACCTCGAGTTGAAGAGTCTAATGATGATGTTGAACCAGTTGTTGTAAATCTGATTCACTAATGCCTGATAGGGAAGGAAACTGCCATACTTATCTGGTCTGGTTTCTGGCTCCAGATTCATAATATCGTGGTTGATCCTGAACTCCCCTCTGGGCAATAAATAATGGACTAGGCATAAATGAATAGCTTTTTTCTAATCACACGGAAACTTTCCAATGCATTTATCGATCCAAATATCCTGTAAATATTGTAAATGTACTTTCATTCATCACTGCCTCAGGAAGTGAATTGCACACATAAACCATCCTCTGTTAAAAACAGCCTCACATGTCTTATTTTAAATATCCCTCTTTTCATCTGAAACATTTACCCTCTCGTCTTGAAGTGTCACTGCTTGGAGAAAAGACAGTTAAAGTTAATTCTATTCGAACTCTCAATAATTTATAAATTTCTATCAGGTCGCCTTTCAAACTCCGGTTCTCGTGTGAAAATATTCTCAGCCTATCCAACCTTTCATTGTAACTCAAACCTTCCCCACTACCAATATGCTGATACACGTCTTCTAAACCTACTCCAGCTGAATAATGTCCTTGCTATTACTGGGCGATAAGAACTGGGCACAGTACTCCAGAAGAGGCCTCACACAATGCCCTATTCCATTCAACATGACATACCAACTCCGACGCTCAAAGGACTGTGCAACGCAGGCAGGATGACAATTTTTTATTAACCATTCTGTCTATATGTGAAGCAAACTAAAAAGAAATATTTAACTGCATCCCTGGCCTCCGTTTTCCACAACATTATGCAACGCCCTAGCACTAATTGTATAAACCCTTCTCTTATTTGATGAGGCAAAACGCAATACCTTCCATTTATCCAGATTGAACTCCATGTAAAATATTTCAGCCCAAAGACGCATTGGATTAAGATCCTTCTGGAAACTTAGATCACCTTCTTTACAGTCTCCAATTCTGGTGTCCTCTACAAGCTTATGAACCATGGCTTCTATGAGTTCGATTGTTTTCTCATACAGGTCAATGATTTATACTTATTTGTCGTGGCCATAATTTCGCAGTTTGCAAATCAGGTAACAATTAGTCATGTCGTTAACCATGAGGAAGAAAGCCATAGACTGCAGGGAAATTGGAAACAATTGGCAAGAAAATGTGCTGAAAGGAGTTCAATCCAGGGAAGTGGGTGATAATGAATTTGGGGAGGAACAATGATAAATGTGTGAATACTGAGTGGTTTAAAGTAATAAAAGAGAAATTGGAGTAGACATTCAACAATCTTTGAAGATGATTGGACAAGGGATCAAGTGGTCTCAAGGGGTTGGAGATACTTTCTGTTCTTGACCGCAGGTGGGAATATAAAAGCAGGGAAACTTTAGCAAAGGCCTATTCAATGGCCTATTCAAGATCAATGAACAGGGGAACCAGTTGGACGGAAGTGCGTACTGCAGGTGCTGGAAATCAGAATCTAGATTGGAGGGGTGCTGAAGAAGCACAGCAGGTCAGGCACCATCCGAGTTGCAGAAAAAAAATAACGTTTCAGGAAAAAGCCCTTCATCAGGAATAAAGCTGGGAGCCTCGAGGGTGGAGAGATAAACGGGAGGATGGGTCTGGGAAGAATTTAGCTGAGAGTGCAAGAGGTGGATGGAGATGGGGTAAAAGGTGATAGGTCGGAGAAGAGGGTGGAGCGGATAGGTACGAAGGAAGACAGACAGGTGGGACAGGTCAGTAGGATGGTGCCAAGTTAGAAAGTTGGAACTGGGATAAGGTGGGCGTGGGGAGATGAGGAAACTGGTGATGACCAAGTTGATGCCCTGGTGTTGAAAGGTCCCGAGGTGGAAGATCTGGCGTCCAGTGGTGAGGGAATGTCCGTGGAGGAGACCCAGGAACTGCATGTCCTTGGGAGAGTCGGTGGGGGGGGATGGTAGTTTTTTTTTTTGGTCATGGGGCATTGGGATTGAATGTTGAAGGTGCCCTGGAAATGTTCTCTGAAGCGCTCTGCGAGAAGGTGTCTGTTGGCCCCAATGTAGAGGAGACCGCATCGCGAGGAACAGATGCAAAAATGACACGTGTGGAAGTGCACATTTGATGAACGTGGAAGGCTCATTGGAGCCTTAGAAGGATGTGAAAGGGAAGATGTTGGTACAGGTTTTGCAATTCCTGTGGTGGCAGGGGAAGGTGCAACGAGGGGAGGATGGGTCATTGGAGGGCTTGGACTTGACTAGGTAGTCGTGGAGGAAGCAGTTTTTGTGAAAAGTGGATAGGGGTGGGGCGGGAAATATATCCCTGAAGGTCAGTGTTGCTGACACTTTTTACAAACCCACTGATCCCCACAGCTATCTGGATTATACCTCCTCCCACACCACCTCTTGAGCAAATGTTATCCTGTATTCCCAATTCCTCCACCTTAATCGCATCTGCTCCCAAAGGTCCAGCTCCACCACAGGACACACCAGATAGCCTCCTTCTTTAAAGACCGGAAATTCCCCTCCGATGTGGTTGAAGATGCCCTCCAACACATCTCATCCATTTCCCGTACCTCCGCCCATGAACCCCACACCTCCAACCACAACAAGGACAGAACCTCCCTGGTCCTCATCTTCTAGCCCTCCAACCTCTGCATAAGTCACACCATCCACTGACAGTTTCGCCACCTCGAAACGGATTCCACCACCAGGGATATGTTCCCCTTCAAAGTTTGGGAGAAGATTTGTAGCTCAGGTGCTTGTTGTTGTGGTTCTGTTCGCCGAGCTGGGAATTTGTCTTGCAAACATTTCGTCCCCTGTCTAGGTGACATCCTCAGTGCTTGGGAGCCTCCTGTGAAGCGCTTCTGTGCTGTTTCCTCCTGCATTTATAGTGGCCTGTCTCTGCCACTTCCGGTTGTCAGTTCGAGCTGACCGCTGTTGTGGCCGGTATATTGGGTCCAGGTCGATGTGTTTGTTGATAGAGTCTGTGGATGAGTGCCATGCCTCGAGGAATTCCCTGGCTGTTCTCTGTTAGGCTTGCACTATAATGGTAGTGTTGTCCCAGTCGAATTTATGTTGCTTGTCGTGCGTGTGTGTGTGGCTACTAAGGATATCTGGTTGTGTCGTTCTGTGGCTAGTTGGTGTTCATGTATACGGGTCGTTAACTGTCTTCCTGTTTGTCCGATGTCGTGTTTTGTGCAGTCCTTGCATGGGATTTTGTACACTACAGTCGTTTTGCTCATGTTGGGTATCGGGTCCTTCGTTCTGGTGAGTTGTTGTCTGAGCCTGGCTGTTGGTTTGTGTGCTGTTATGAGTCCTAGTGGTCTCAGTAGACTGCCTGTCAGTTCATAAATGCTCCTGATGTATGGTAGTGTGGCTAGTACTTTGGGTTGCGGCATGTCCTCTTTCCGTTGTCTCTCCCATTCCTAGACGTGATGGTACAGAGAACAACGAAAGGATAATTCACCACAAAGGTTTACACGAAAGTCACACACACAGACCAATTCCTAAACTATGAATGCAACCACCCCACCACACACAAACGAAGTTGCATTAGGACACTATTCAAAAGGGCCACAACACACTGCAGCACACCAGAACTGCAAAAAGTGGAAGAGGAACACCCATACAAGGTAGTCGCCAAAAACGGATACCGTCACAATTCCATCAACAGATGCCTAAGGGAAAGACAACGGAACGTGGACATGCCGCAACCCAAAGTACTAGCCACACTACCATACATCAGGAGCATTTCTGAACTGACAGCCAGACTACTGCGACCACGAGGACTCATAACAGCACACAAACCAACAGCCACTCTCAGACAACAACTCACCAGAACAAAGGACCCGATACCCAACATGAGCAAAACTAATGTAGTGTACAAAATCCCATGCAAGGACTGCACAAAACACTACATCGGACAAACAGGAAGACAGTTAACGACCCGTAGTCATGAACACCAACTAGCCACGGAACGACACGACCAGCTATCTGAAGTAGCCACACACACAGACGACAAGCAACATGAATTCGACTGGGACAACACTACCATTATAGTGCAAGCCTAACAGAGAACAGCCAGGGAATTCCTAGAGGCATGGCAATCATCCACAGACTCTATCAACAAACACATCGACCTGGACCCAATATACCGGCCACTACAGTGGACAGCTGGAACTGACAACCGGAAGCGGCAGAGACAGGCCACTATAAATGCAGGAGGAAACAGCACAGAAGCGCTTCACAGGGGGCTCCCAAGCACTGAGGATGCCACCTAGACAGAGGACGAAACGTTTGCAAGACAAATTCCCAGCTTGGTGAACAGAACCACAACATATGTTCCCCTCCCCACCCCTTTCCGCCAAGACCACTCGCGCTGTGACTACCTAGTCAATTCCACGCCAGCAAATGACCTACCCTTCCCGCTTGGCAACTTCCCCTGTCACTGCAGCAATTGCAAGACCTGCACCCACATCTACCTCCCCACATCTGTCCAAGGCTCTAATGGAGGCTTCCACATCCATCAAAGTTTCTCCTGCACTTCCACACATGTCAGTTCTTGTATACGTTCCTCCCGGTGTGGTCTCCTCTTAGTTGGAGAGAGGAGATGTGCTCTCACAGAGCACTTCAGCGAATATTTACAGGATACCCGCAAGATTCAACCCCAGTGCCCCATGACCAAACAATTCAACTCCCCTTCCACTCTCCCGAGGACATGCAGGTCCTGGCTTCCTGTATCGCCACTGCCTCATGACCCGATGCATGGAGGAAGAAAGCCTCATCATCCGCCTGGGGACCTTTCAACCCTATGGCATCAATTTGGACTTCACCCGTTGCCTCATTTGCTCTCCCCCTACCTTACCCCAGTTCCCACCTTCCAGCTCAACACTATCCGCCTGACTTGCCCCACCTGTGCATCTTCATTCCCACCTATCCACTCCACCTTCTTCTTTGACATTTCATGTTCACCCCCAGCCTGCATCCACTTACAGCACTCTCAGTTACCTTCTCCCCAGTCCCACACCCTTCCCATTTATCTCTCCATCCCATATGCTCCCAGTCTCATTCCTGATGAAGGGTTTTTAACTACAACCTACATTTTTCCTTCTCCTCAAATGCCGGACCTGCTGTGCTTCTCCAACACTACTCTAATCTTGAGGGGAGTCAGTTGCTTGAGAGGGTTTTCGGATATTTTACACTGTTGACCACAGGCTGTGGATGATAGCATAACGTTAGCAACCACCAGTTTAGGGAACAGCTAAATGACTGAGCACAAGTCTGGTCATCGCATAAATCAACATTTTTCTTAAAATTGTAAGATAAAAGATGGAAGGCTGAAGTATGCAACTTTCCCCATCAAGACCGTTTCACCAATGAGTTTATCACTGATTCCTTTCCAAGTCAGAGTGCTATGGGCCTTGGAGGGAACTTGCAAATGATGGCATTTAATTGCATCATCCAAACTTGTCCTTGTCGTCAGTACAGCTGTTGTGCTTTGAAGGTTTTGTCAAACATGCCCGAATGACTTACTGCAGTGCATCTTGCAGTTGGTGCACTCTGCTGCAATTGCGCCTTAACGGTGAAGGGAATGAATATTGCAGGTGTTGAAGAGGGCACACTCAAGTGACTGCATTGTCCTGGACGGTGTCCAGTTCCTTAAGTGTTATTGAAGTTACACCCATATAGGCAAATGGAGAGAGTTATGTTCCTCGTCTCATTTGTGCCTTGCCAACGATGGAGGATTCACGGAGCAATGAGTTGAGGTTATAGTCAAAAGCATGTCTCAAGAACATGTTGTTGTTGTCAAAGTGTTTATGTATCCAGATTCTATACGTTTTCCCCCGAAATAATAGCTCTGTGGACAATTACACGGGGTAATTTGTTTACAGTAAAGTTATTGAATGTCAATGCGATATGATTAAATTATCATTTGTGAGAGTGATCATTACTCTATTTCGTCCTTGTGTGGACCAATCTGATTCCAGTCGCTGTCTGATTTCAAGATCCAATTCCCGTCTGTGCTTGAAATTTCAACCGTTTCCTCGCATAAATGTCTCCACCTGCCTTCATAATATGTAAGGACGCTAGAGGGGACAGCAGAGATTTACGGACATGTTACCAACACTGGAGAAAATGTATCTTCTTGGAATGATTGGTTCGGCTGGGACTATTCTCCTTGAAACAAAGAGAGGGAGGGGAGCTCTATAATCACATAATAACATTTATAAACGTTCAATATTCATTGATAGGGTAGTTACGGGCTGGTGGTTCACCCTCTGGTATGAGGAGAGCACCAGAGGACATGAACTCAGAATTAGATATTGCCGATTTAATTCAGAAATGCGGGGTAATTTCTTTGCTCAAGGGCTAATGAATCGGTAGAACTCCTTGCCGAAATTGTTCTTGAGGCTGAGTTGTTGTGTATTTTCAAACTGTGCCAGATAGATATTTTACCAGAAAGGCGATGAAGCTTTGTCGAGGCAATGCTGGAGAATGGAGTTGAGGATTATCAGATCAGCCATTAGTTCGTTGAATGGTGGAGCAGACTCGAGGGGCTGAATGGCCGACTTCCAATCCTACATCATTTGGTCTAACGCCTTATTTCATTGATATCTTTAGAATTCTGAAAGGATGGGATGAAGTGATAGAAAAGGTTTTCAAACTGATCAGGCAGATCAGGAACTAGGCTCATAAGTTCATAAACAAGAAATGTGCTGTGGCCTGGAGACAACAAATGGCACTGGGCACACCGCAGATGGGTATGTGCAGATGTTGTGATTGCTAAAGAAAATTGGTAGATCTAATATTGTTGCCAACTTGGTGATCACGCTGGATGATGGATTGTGGTATGATTCACACAGCAAAAGTTTGTGAAAGAATGAAAGGTTCGTTTCATTGGAAAAGTTTTCTGCGGTTCCAATTCAATTGACTGTTTAAAATACTGATCAGAACTTTGTGTGGAGTATTACACTAAAATTGACAAGCCCACTGGATAAACTATTGCACCCGATCTCTTCTTATTTGTTCCCCTTTCAACATCGAAGGAGGCCCTTCAGCCTGTTGTGGCCTCACTTGTTAAACACAACTGCTTAACGACCTGAATCATGTATTCCATCGTTTAGCCCATAATCGTACATGTTTTGGCATCACAAATTAACATCTCAATTTTTTTTTCAGGTTAGAATGATTTCCGCCTCTCTGACCCTTTCTGCAAATCTACTCAAACCTTTCTGCCTTTTCCCGAAATCTCCTGGGCCCAGTGTTCGATCTCTCCATCAATAAGAAATGCTTCTTTCAGTCTATCCTATCCATATCCCTCAGTATTTAGCACATCTCAGTCATGTCTTCTCTAATCTCCTCTGCTCGGTGACAAACAACCGCAGTCTGTCCAATCTCTCCTCACAACTGAAACTCTTCAGCCCAGACAATATCCCAGTGAATCTCTACTGCAACGTTCCCAGTGCGATCACATCCATGCAGTACTCTGAATTGCAGAACTGGACACAGTAATCTAGCTAGGGCCGAATGAACTTTTTTTCTTTTCTGTTACATTATGAGGGCGTCGCTGGGTCGGCAGTATTGATTGGTATCCCGAATGGCAGAGTGGGCATTTGAAACTCAACCATATTGTAGTGAGTCTGAAGTCACATGGAGGCCCAAACAGGTCAGAATGGCAGTTACATTCCTTAAATGACGTCAGATGGTTTTGTTGTTTTCAACAATTGGCTGTGGATTTATAGGAGTTATTAGATTCGTAATTCCAGATATTTATTGAATCCCAATTCGACGACCGAGCATGGTCAGAATCAAACCCCAGTCCGTGGTGTCTGAATAAACAGACCAGTGTTCAGTGGGAATCGTGTTCGGGCATTGCAGAAAAGCAGTGAATCTGATCTTATCCAATGAAGTCGCTTTTCCCCGATACTGTCCTGTGCCATTTTCCTGACCCTGACCCCCCCCCCCCCCCACCCCCGCCCACCTCCAATAATATCTGGTCCATATCAGTAAAAGCTACTACAAGAGTATTGATCTCACAACAGTGGTAACCAAATGGATCAAATGGTCTACAGGTCCCGATAGTGGGGTTGGGGCACATTCACCCAGCAACAGTGACCCCAGCCATCGACTGATCGGTATCAATGGGAGAGTCTGTATTAGATTCTGCAATGCCTTAGTGAAATAGGAAATGACTCCGCAAACACATGATGAAAGAGCAGCGCTCCGAAAGCTCGTGCTTCAATGAAACCTGTAAGACCATAACCTGCTGTTGGGTCATTTTTAACTTTGTACTCCATAGTCCAACACCGGCATCTCCAAATTAATGAAATGGGGGTATGGGATGGAAAGTTCGGTGAGTGATCGTAGGAGGGAAGAAATCTCTGAGAACGGGTGGGTTTGAATTCTGACATATGAAACACAGAGATGTGAGCGAGAAGAACTTCAAGGAAAAAAAAATCACCTTGGAGAAAATCAAAACTTTAAAACAACTGATTCCTTTGTGTTTCACAAAAGACTGGGACACATAGAGCAATGACTGCCGTGACTCGGATACGAACCGAGGTGGCTGCGGCCACAACGCAGAAGGCTAACCACTAAACAATTACAGCAACCCACAGATGAACACAGCAAGCTCACCCAATACGTATAGTATCATAAGGAATGTTAGGAAGAGCACCAAATGCACAATATCAGTGCTAAGCGAAACAGTAGCATATATTTGGGAACTCAGAAAGGTTTGACGGTTTAACATCGATTCCCCTAGTGGCTGTGTTGATTTCATCATTAATGTGTTTAGGGCTGAGATAAAGAGATTTCTCCAAAACATCAAAGACTCCGGGGACAGTGCAGCTTTTCTTACCTGCACATCCACCAATATCATTTATTGTATCCGTTGCTACCGATGCGATCTCCTGTACATTGGGGAGACTGGGCTCCACCGAGCAGAGCGCTTTAGGGAACATATCTGGGACACGCGCACCAATCAACCACCCAGCCCTGTGGCCCAACATTTCAACTCTCCCTCCCACTCTGCCGAAGATATGGAGGTCTCGGGCCTCCTTCAACGCCGCTCCCTCACTACCAGACACCTGGAGGAAGAACGCCTCATCTTCCGCCTCGGAACACTTCAAACCCAGGGCATCAATATGGACTTCGACAGTTTCCTCATTTCCCCTTCCCCACCACACCCCATTTCCAAACTTCCAGCTTAGCACTGTCCCCATGATTTGTCCTGACTTGTCCTACATGCCGATCATCTATTCCACCTATCCATTCCACCCTCACCCCCGACCTATCACCTTCATCCCCTCCCCCACTCACCTATTGTACTCTGTGCTACTTTCTCCCCACTCCCACCCTCCTCTCACTTATCTCTCCACCCTTCAGACTCTCTGCCGGTATTCTTGATGACGAGCTTCTGCCCGAAACGTCGATTTTCCTGCTCCTCGGATGCTGCCTAAACTGCTGTGCTCTTCCAGCACCACTAATCCAGAATCTGGTTTCCAGCATCTGCAGTCATTGTTTATACCAAGCTTTTGTTGAAATGTATACTTCAATAGCAATGCAGTTTAACATCGGTTACTTCACGAGTTTCCCCACACAAGGCAGTAACCACTGCTGCCACATAGTCCAGGTTCCCAGCCCCAGACTCAGAGGAACTGAGTGGCACAGTCGCGAAGAACCAACTTGAAATCAAGATGGGAATGAGGTTGCAGAGATACTCGATGGCTCAAGTGACGCAACCGGAGAATGCACGGTGTTTCTATGAATGTTTAGAGGCGCAAGCAATTCCGAGGGTGGGAGTGCTCCTGGTCAAAGGCGGGGCAGAAGGGAAAATCTGTTCCCGTTTATAATAACAGCAATCTGCAGTGCATCTTGCTGAGACAGCTGAGTGCCACAACTGGAGCGAGGGCAGCTGGTTTGATGTTTAATTTTGCTTCACTATCACGCACTTCCCTGGAATGAATTGCTTTCACCAGTTTTATTTCCAATTGTTTGATATCTCCCTCCAGTCTGCGGCTTTCTTCCTCATGGTTAATTGCATGACTAACTGTTGTGTGATCTGCACACTGCTAAATCACGGCCACTTTAAGTAAATATGAATCATTGATCTATATGAGAGAACGGTGGAACTCACTGCAGGCATGCTTCGGAGGTTTGCAGGCGAGACCAGTATTGTAGACAGTGAGGAAGATTATCGAAGTTTCAAAAGGATCTTAATCCAATGAGTCGTTGTACTGAAAAATGTAACATGGAGTTCAATCTGGACAAATGGAAGGTATTGCATTTTGGTACAACAAAAAGAGTATGGCTTTGCGTATGTTGGAGAACAGGGAAGCTCGGTGTGCAGGTACATAATTCCTTGTAATTTGCATTCCCAACAGACAAGATGGTTCAAAGGCATTTAACATACTTCCCTTCATTGCTCAGTCCTTTGTGTATAGTAGTTGGGACGTTATGTTGAAGTTTTGCAGGACATTGATGAGGCCTGTTCTGGATTAGTATGTCCAGTTCTGGTCGCCCAGTTGTGGGAATGATATTATTCAGCTGTAGGAGGTTCACAAAAGGTATGCACGCTTGTTGCCAGTGGAAGTTTTGAGTTATAATGAAAGGCTGGATAGGTTGAGACTATTTTCAGATTCGAGATTGGGGTGCTGGAAAACCACATCAGGTAAGGCAGCATCCGAGGAGCAGGAGAATATTTTTTTTCACGCAAGTGTCGTTCATCAGGCTCTTCCCCGAAACGTTGATTCTCCTGCTCCTCAAATGCTGCCTGATCTGCTGTGCTTTCCCAGCACAAGATTCTCGACTCTGATCCCTCATCTGAAGTTCTCACTTTCTCCTAGGTGAGACTGTTTTCACTCTAGGTTAGGGGTTTGAACGGCGACCTGACAGAAGTTTATGAATTATTGAGAGACATGTTTAGAGTTAACGATACCGGCCTTTTCCCAGGATGGGGATTTCAAGACTAGAGGGCATATGTTTAAGATGAATGAGAGATTTTTTTAATAAAAAAGACATGTGCCGCAATGTTATAGGGAATGTGTTTTACTTGTGTAATTAACTTGCTGAGGAAGTGATGGATGAGGGTATGTTTGCAACATTTAATGGACAATTAATTCCAAACATGAATGGGAAAGTCGGATTTTTAAAATAAATTTATTCATGCCGAGTACGTTAGTTATTTCCCAGAGGGCATTTAAGAGTCAACCACGGTATTATCCATCTGGAGTCTCCTGTGGGACAGAGCAGATGAATATGGCAGTTTGCTTCCAGAACTGACATGATTGAATCAGATGGGATTTTCCACACAACTGATTCAGGGCATTACAAGACTCTTCAATTCCAGATGCTTATTGAATTCAAACTCCACCATCTGTCATGCCAGGACTTGAACTCTTTGTCCCCAAAATATTACCTGGGTTTTGGATTAACAACACAGTAATAAAACTACAAGGGCATTATCACCACTCAGCGGGTACAGGAGGAGGCAGACGGGAATGGGTTAGTTTGGCAGTATGTTCAGCATGGATCGGTTGGACTGACAGGCCTGTTTTCATGTTGTATGACTCTGATTGACGCTATGGAGCAGGCAGCTGGTTGGGATTAAATGCGCATTGACATCATCATCGAACACCTGATGGGATATGTAGTCCTGCTGCAGTCTCCGGAGGTTGTTTTGCTCAGTGATCCCGTCCCACACACGGGACTGGTGAACGGCCTCTCCCTAGTGTTACTGATTAAATGAGATTCAATTTCTGTGGTTAATTGAATCGCTTCCAGCAGTTCCCACATTGCCCTGCTTTCTCTGTGGTATCAGTGTCCCTTTTACAACCCAGGGTGAACGATCCTTTCAAATTGTGTCCACACAGATACAAATCCTGTTTTCCATGTTGTGAATATGTTTTCATTCTTCCTTATTCACCCGCAGGGTGTGAGTATCACTGGTCTGGACAACATTTATTCTTTGCCCCTCGTTCGTTGCTGTCTGGCTACACCACAAACCCAGGTGTGATCCCAGCCTCGGGTATCTGTCTGTGGGCAGTCTGCACATTCTCTGTGTGTTTGCGTTTTTATTTCTCCCTCTGACCAAAGATGTGCCAGTTACAGGGATCAACAATGGGAATGCAGGCTTTTGGGACAGGGAATGCCATGGGATCCTGTGGAATGCGCTTCGGATGTACCGTGTGGACTGGAAGGGCAGATTAGACTGCTTCCCCACATGGTGGAGATTCTTGAATTAAGGGTCAGTTCATGGTTTTCTGGTCCTGGAGTCTCTCGTCGGCAGGACTGGGTGAAGATGGTTGAATCCCCTGCATCAGGGACGTGAATGAATGGGATTGCAGGAAATTAAAGTCATGATCTCTGTTCCTGAGGTCAGGCTTGTATTTCATGTTTTATTCGTCGAACGTAAACATCACCGTTTCCGTGTCCCAACCCCCAAGGATGACTAGTTTAAAATATCACCCCAACACCACTTTCTCCTGGTTGACGTCTTGACTGTGGTGAAGAAACCGATACTGAGCTGATGCGAGCAAATGTAGCTGCCACCGCCAGTGTCTGAAACACAGATCCAAACAGAAAAATCACTTTTAAACCCATCACTGCAAAGTTAAGGGCTCAACACGCTCCACTTGTGCCACTCAGCTGTCTTAATAAGATGCGACAGAAATCGCTATGATAGTATCAACGGGGACAACCATTCCCTTGAGCGGGAGCACACTCAACCGAGGAATTTCTTGCGCCTCTTTCCCATCGCAGAAGGACAGGACACTCACCTATTGCATCACTGGAGCCAGACAGTAATCCGCGCTCACATTCCCACCCCCATTTCCGGTTGGGTATTGGTGGCTGTGCCAATGTTCAGCTGAAATGCTATTGAAGCATACTTTTCAACAATATCCTGTACTGTGCCCCGAGTCTTTGATGTTTTGTCGAAATCGGTCAATCTCACCCACATGCAGGCCAGACCTAGTAAGGATAGCAAATTCCATCCCGAAATGACATCATTGGAACATTTTTTTTCAACAATTGTCAATGGATATATAATAGTCATTAGATTCTTCCTTGCTGTACCTGAGCCGGTCCAAATCAACTAACTAAACACGTCGCCCAATTTCTAAGCATCCGTATCCCTCTGCTTCTCACTTACTCATGCATCTGTCCAGGCGCACCTGAAATGAATCTACCATGCCTGCCTCTCCTACCTCTGCTGGCAACGCATTCCAGCACCTACCACCCTGTGTGTAAAATATTTTCCATGTCTATCTCCCTTAAAAGTTTCACTTCTCTCATTGAACTCATGACCTCTCATTATTGAATCCCTCATCTTTGGAAAAAGCTTATCTCTATCCACCCTGTCTGTACCCGTCATGATATTGTAGACCTCAATCAGGACCCCTCAATCTCGTTTTTTCCTCATGAAAGCAGAAGTAATCTACTCAACCTCTCTTCAGAGCTTGCATCTTCCACACCAGGCAACATCTGCATAAACCTTCTCCGCATTCTCTCCTTAACATCCACATAGTTTTGGTAGTTTGGCGACCAGAACTGCATAGAGTATTCGAAACGCGGCCGAAACAAACTCTCGTACAATTTTTGCAGGACTTGCCTGCTTCTATACCCAATGCTCTATCCGGTGAAGGCAAGCGTGCCATATGCCTTCTTGACCACTCTATCCACCTGTGCAGTCACCTTCAGGGTGCAAAGGACCTGAACTCCCAGATCTCTCTTCTCATCAAGTTTACCCAAGGCTCTTCCGTTTACTGTATACTTGGCTCTGGAATTAGACTTCCCCAAATCATTACCTCACATTTACTTGGACGGAAATCCATTTGACACTTCTCTGCTCAACTCTTCTGTCTATCTATATTCCTCTTCATTCTTTGACTGTCCTCTATGTTTTCTGGCTACTCCACCAATCTTTGTGTCATCTGCAAATGTAGTGGTGAGATACTGGGCTAGCAACCCTTGGAGATTGGAACATGGCAGTTGTTCATCCCATGCAGAAAGGAACCATGTTTGGATGCTTTTTCCCAGTGAAGTACCACTGTTTCTTGATGTCGATCAATAATTCAAACTTTTTTATTAGGAGTCATGATTTAGAAGTTTACTGACGATACATAGTCGTGTAGTAGACTCTGATGAATAATGTCAGGGACCGCAGGGATGTATCCATCAGGTGGAAAGGCAAAATGGTGAATGGAATTGAATCCAGACCAATGAGTGGTGGTGAATTTGGGGAGTTGTAATAATAACAGTGAGGATTCTGATTGGTGAACAGGAACAAAGAGATCTTGAAATGGGCATTCACAGATCCCTGAAGACATGGACAGTGGGATCATTTGTTCGAGAGGGTTTTGGATATTTTCTATTGTTGACCACAGACTGTGGATGATATTCGATCTTTCGCAACTGCCAGTTTAGGAAACAGCTAAAGGAATGAGCACAAGTCTGGTCCTTGCAAAAATCTATATTTTTAAACATTGAAAGATGAAAGATAGAGGGCTGAAGTATAAATCTTTGCCCATCAAACTACTTCAGAACTCAATGAATTTACCACTGATTCCTCTCCAAGTCATGCTGGTATGAGCCTTGGACGCTAATTTGCACATGGTGAATGTTCAGTGCATCTTCAAACTTGTTCTTATGGTCGGTACACTTTTTGAGCTTTGAAGGTTCTGTCAACAAAGCCTGGATAACTAACTCCAGCCAATCTTCTATGTGGTGCACTCTGCTTCAATTGTGCCTTAGCAGTTAAGGGAATAAATATTCAGGTGTTGAACAATATACAGTTAAGTGACTGCATTGTCGTGGAGGGTGTCCAGTTCCTTCAGTGATATTGAAGCTGCACCCACCTAGGCAAATGGAGAGAGTTCTGTTAAACATCTACTTTGTGCATTGTGGACGATGTAGGCTTCACGGAGACAAGAGTTGAGTTAATAATCAAACAAAGTTGACCCACGGACAGGTTTTTGTCGTCCACTTCTTTATACGGGCGGTCAGGTTCCATTTTTCCAAAATACTAGCTCTCAGGACGACTACACGGAGGAATTCAGTTACATTGAAGCCATTGAATGTCAATCAAACATGATTAGATTCTCATTTGTTAGAGATAACTTTGCTGTATTTGGTCCTTCTGGGGGTCAATCCGATTCTAATCGCTTTCTGATTTCAAGTTTCAATTCCCGTCTGCGCCTGAAATTTCAACCCGTTTCCTTGCCGAAATTTCTTCACTTGTCTTAATAATATGTAAGGATGCTGTCAGGGGCAGCGCAGACTTACTAACATGTTGCTAACTCTGAATACAGTAGAACTTCGTGGAATGATTGGTTAGGCTGGGATTATTCTCCTTCAAACAAAGGAGGAGGAGGGGAACTTTATAATTACATAATAACAATTATAAATGTTCAATATTCGTGGGATCTTGACAGGGTAGATACGAGCATTTGGCTTGCCCTATGCTCTGAAGAGAGCACCAGAGGACATAATCTCAGAATTAGATATTGCCCATTTAATTCAGAAACTGAGGAGTAAGTTCTTTGCTCAGGGGTCTAAGAAACTTTGGCATTTTCCAGTAACCGCTGTTGAGACTGTGTGGTTGGGTATTTTCAAACTGTGCCAGATAGTTAATCAGAAAGATGATGAAACTTTGTTGAGCTAAGTGAGCAGAAAGGAATTCAAGATGAAGGAGCATCGCTCAGAAAGCTAGAGCTTCCACGTAAACCTGCTGGACTCTAACATCGTGTTGTGTGATTTTTTACTTAGTTCAACACCGGCATCTCCAAATCAGATCAACCATGAGTTCGTTGAATGGTTGAGCAGACTCCTTGGGCTAAATAGCATACTTCCACTTGGTTTAACATTTCATCTAACGCCTTATTTTATTCATAAATTCAGAATTGTGAAGGGATGGGATGAAGTGACAGGAAAGGTTTATTAAACAGATCAGACAGATTATCAACAAAGCTCATAAACACAGGAAAAAAGAAATGTGCTGTGACCTGGGGGCAACAAATGACACTGGGCCCAGCACAGGTGGCTGTGTACAGAAGCTGTGATTGCTGAAGGAAGTTACTAGATCTTATACAGTTTGCACGCTCTCAGTCAGTGATCACGTTGGATGATGGATCGTTGCATAATTCACACACAGCAGAAATTGGTGAAAGAATGAAAGGTTCGTTTCATTGGAGAAATTTTCTGTGGTTCCAATTCCGAGTGACTGTTTGAAATACTGATCAGATCTTTGTGTGAAGTGTTAGGTTAAAATACTCATGAACAACCCCACTGGATAAACTTGTGCGCCCGATCTCTTGTTATTTTTTTCGCTTTGTTTCGATGTAAATTTATAGAAAGACAAGATGGAATGTAGGGCGGAAAGAAAAATGCGTTCCTTCTCATTACACCAATTTCATCTCCAATTGAATAGAATGACTGCTCTCACTCTTCATTTCGACTTTAATGTGGTGTCGATTATTTGTGAATCTCCCGTGCAGTGAAGGGCAAGAACAAGATTCTCGATCTCGTGTATACCAGAGTGTGAGGTGCAACGGAAAACTGCTAGATCGGTGCGTAAAGTTAGCAACCAGAATGTGACTCGAACCCGTGAATGTGGAGCACAGCGGTGTCATAACCCACCACCATAATCTCTCGGTCTCCTCTGCACATTTTGTCGTGGGGTGACATGTGACCTCATCAGGTTACATGTGGTGAAAGTCATGGATGAGAAAGTTCCATAGCGGAATCGAATCCACACCATTGTGTTTCTGCTTTCACTAGAATTATAATAACAGCAAGTTCCAATAAATAGTCATGCTCGTCAGAATGAATAGCTGTCATTAATACAGTCTGAGTCAGAACTGAGTCAGAATGAAACAGGACAAGAATTTTCCGTCATATTTACACCTACATTTGGCACATAATTTCTTCAGTCACTTTCTCTTCCACGTGAAGAAGCAGCCATGGTGAGTGAAATAAAGGTAATATTGTTGCTCAATGGCCTTTCTCATATGGCTGAACCTGAATTGGATTAAATCGCAAGAAATGCTGATTTGTTCGTTTCATTTTAATTTTGCTAAAACCTCACAATGATCATTGTAATAATCAGAAGTGAATTAGATATATCTCATTGGAACGATTGATGTTGTATTCAAATTTGCTCAGCAAATTTATTTCAGCTTAAGGAAAATACTGCTTAAAAAAACAGAGGGTTAAATTGCAAAAGAAAACCCAAAAGTTATGTTGCTCGTTGCTTTGGCAGATTTCACTGATTATTAAATGAACCAAACATCATGGTGTTTGTTCTCACATCCTTAACGCATGTGATGAAAGCAGGAAGTCGATCTCCAAGCAACTGGTCACTTCCTATTCATTATGTAATATCTCCCCTTCACAATAAATAAAAATCCACTCAGTTCCATTTATAATGCTTTAGGTGGAATATTATGCCAAATCTTTCAAAATGCAGAGTTTTGGAACCGAATCTTATTCAGCTGCACACATTAAAGTAATTTCTTTACGTTTAAAGTCAACCCACTTAGACATTGTTTCCCGGCAACTTCCGACCGACTACACCCCACCTCTGCACCTTTACCTAGCTACACGCTGTCTCTCTCCTTGTGAAATTTATTCTTTGTATGTCATCAAATGTGCCTTTCAAAATTTTCAAAAACAGATTCTCGGAGTGACAGCGATTCTGTTCTCATCATTTTTTGTCCTTCAAAGGTTTTATCAAAGGTATTGAATGCCTGACATCTAGATGTTTACTGACTTAAAAGTGGGAATGTTCCACCTATTTACTCTGTCCAAACATTTCATAACCTGAAAAAAACCCCATTAAGCCTTCCTTGGTTCAGGGATAACTGTTCTCAATTTTCCAAGAAGACAAGTGAATAAAATCTCATCCTCAGTACACCCCCATCAGCATCTTATCTACTGGCTTTACACCCCAGTAAACACCGTCATTATCAATTCATAGAATCACAGAATCCTACAGTGCAGAAAGAGCACTTCAGTCAATCGAGCCGGTGTTGACTCTCTGAAGCGCATCTCACCCAGACCTAGCTCCCCTCCCTATTTCCTTATATTTCACCTGAAAAAGGGGAATCCCTCCCCCTTATGATTTCAAATAAACCTGTTGGAGTATAACCTGACGTCCTGTAACTTCTGACCTTATCCCCACGTTACCCATGGCTAATTCACCTAACTTACTTAATTCACTCCCTGGACACGAGCGGGCAATGTAACTTTGCCAATCAACCTAACCCTCGCTCTGAACAGCAGTGCGAATTACTGAGACAATATTCCATCATACTGAGCAAATGGTGTAATGTTTTTTAATGGTTTTATAACCTGTTAAAACTGATCAAAACAAATGAACCCAAATTTAATGTATTGAAACACTACTCTGTCTTTTACAATTTCATTCGTGCTGCGGGAAATGTTTCTGCACTCATATTTGAATGCGTTTATGTTGTTTCTTCCTCAGCTTCCTGCTTCTAGTAAATACTTCAATCCGGAACAAGTCTGTCAAATGCTTTTCATTCCAACACAGTCACAAGGTGAAGTTTGCAGAAGTCACGTGTTTGGCCGTTCACTGACACTGCCTCCCTGAGAGTTGCAGCCCTTTCCCACACTGATTCAGGCAGCATTTCCTTCGTGTGACATGCCCCATCGAGAATGGAAGGACAGGTATCAATACCCGCACTTGGGAATGGAGCGACAGTTTTAAAACGTTTACACTGTCCCGAGCGTAAAATTGAGCCCTGTGATAGGTGGGGACACTAACCATTATACGACCGAGGACAAGAGTGTCAAAGGAGGCCCTTCAACCAAATGTGGCCACACTTGTCAAACACAACTGCCTAATGAATTGAATCCCATTTCAGAATGCTGACCCAACAGCCTTATATGTCTTGGCATCAAAAGTGCACATCTGAATATTTATTCAGTTATAAGGGTTTATGCCGATTTGAAAAATGCAGACAGTGTATTCCAAATTCCAACCAACCACTGGTTGATAAAGCTTTTTCGCATATCTTCTCAAACCTTTCTGTCTTTCTCCTTAAGTCTCTGGCCCCTGCTGATCCATCTTTCCATCAATGGGAAACTCGTTCAGTCAACCCTGTCCACACCCTAACTCAATCATGTCTTGTCTCCATCTCCTTTACACTGCGACAAACACTCCGCTCTGTCCTGTCTGGCTTCACAACTGAAACTCTTCAGCCCAAACAGTATCCCAGTAAATATCTCCTGCATTTTTCTCAGTGTGATCACATCCCTGCTGTTATGTGACTTGCAAAACTGCACACAACAATCTTGCTAGAGCCTAATGAGCATTTGTTTTAAAATATCTGGATTAGTATGAGGGCGCTTCTGGCTAAGCAGAATTTATTACCCATTCCGAATTGCCCAGAGGGCAGTTGAGCCTCAACCATATTGTTATGAGTCTGAAGTCACATGCAGCCGAGACCAAGTAAGGATTGCAAATTCCATCCCGAAATGACATCAGTGGAACAGATTTTTTTTCAACAATTGTCAATGGATCTATAGTTGTCATTAGATTCTTCCTTGCAGATATTTTTTGAATCTAAATTTGACAATCATGACATAGTGTGATTCAAGCCCGAGTACCCAGACTATGACCTCGGTCTCTAGATTATCAGTCCTATGAAATTACCACAAGACCAACACAGAAAACCACAAAAGCTGAGCTTTTCCAACAAAACGTCTTTTCACCGAAACTGCCCTGGGTATTTTCCATGAGCCTGAAGCTCCAATTGTCTCTAGCCTTTGTCAGTAAAAAGTGTTACATGGGGATTGATTTCACAACCGCGGTATCCAAATGGATCGATTTGTTTGAAGGTCCCGATGATGGGATTGGGGCACGTTCACCCAACAACAGTAACCGCAGCAGCAGCACAGACAGAACAGTATGAATGTGAAAGAGAGTGATAGATTGGGCATTGCCTCAGAGAAATGGGGGGAGGGACGGAAAGGAGGTTTAATGATCGTGGGAAGGACCGGAATCTCTGAAAACGGGTGTGTTTGAATCCTGATATATGAAACGCAGAGATGTGAGAGAGTGGAATATTAAGGTAAAACAATTAATTTCTTAGCATGTGTCACAAAACGGACAACGGAGAGAATACTAAGTCCATGATTTGGGTTCAAATCGAGGTTGCTGTGGTCACAATGAAAAATACCGACAACCACGATCACAGGAACCACAGAACAGGATGCTTGCAAGCAGCAATAAGTATACTAGCAGAGGAAATATTCGGAAGAACAGCAAATGCACAATATCAGTACTCAGTGAGCAGTGACAGATATGTGGGAACTGAGAATGAGCTGAATCTTTCAGATCGATGTCCTCAGAGGCTGTGGAGATCCCTTGAATGAGAATGTTGAAAGATGAGATTGATTTCGACAAAACATCAAAGACTCGGGGGGACAGTACAGGATATTGTTGAAATATATGCTTCAAGAGCATTTTAGCTTAACATCGGCACAGTCGCCCAGATCCAACCGGAAATGGGGATGGGAATGTGTGCGCGGAGTTACTCACTGGCTCCAGTGAAGCAACAGGTGAGCGTCCTGTCCTTTTGTGATGGTATAGTGGCGCAAGAAATTCCTCGGTTGAGTGTGCTCCTGCTCAAAGGAAAGGTTTTCCCCGTTTATACTATCATAGCGATTTCCGGCGCATCTTTCTAAGACAGCTGAGTGGCACAAGTGGAGCGTGTTGGCCCCTTAACTTTGCAATGGTGGGTTTAAAAGATGATTTTGCTGTTTGGATCTGTGTTTACGACACTTGCGGTGGCAGCTACATTTGCTCGTATCAGCTCAGTATCAGTTTCTTCCACACAGTCAAGACTTCAACCTGGTGAAGGTGGTGTTGGGATGATATTTTAAACTTGTCATCTTTGGGGGTTGGGACACGGAAACGGCGATGTTTACGTTCGGCGAATAAAACATGAAATATAAGCCTGACCTCAGGAACAGAGATAATAACTTTAATTTCCTGCAATCCCATTCATTCATATCCCTGATGCAGGGGAGTCTACAATCTTCACCCAGTCCTGCCTACGAGATACTCAGGACCAGAAAAACATGAGCTGACCCTTAATTCAAGAATCTCCACCGCCTGGGGAAGCAGTCTAATCGGCCCTTCCAGTCCACACAGTACATCCGAAGCGCATCCCACCAGATCCCACGGTATTCACTGTCCCATAAGCCTGCATTTCCCATTGTTGATCCTTGTAACTGGCACATCTTATGTCAGAGGGAGAATTAAAATCGCAAACACACAGACAATGTGTGGACTGCCCACAAACAAACACCCGAGGCTGGGATCACACCCGGGTTTGTGGTCTAGCCAGACAGGAACGAACGAGGAGCGAAGAATAAATGTTGTCCTGACCAGTGATACTCACACCCTGTGGGTGAATGAGGAAGAATGAAAACACATTCACAACATGGAAAACAGGATTTGTATCTGTGTGGACACAATTTGAAAGGATCGTTCACCCTGTGTAGAAAAAGGGACACAGATACCACAGAGAAAGCAGGCAATGTAGGAACTGCTGGAAGGGATTCAATTAAACACAGAAATGGAAACTCATTTAATCAGGAAGACTGGAGCGAGACCATTCACCAGTCCCGTGTGTGGGAAGGGATCACTGAGCAAAACAACCTCCGGAGACTCCAGCAGGATTACATATCCCATCAGGAGATCGATTATGCTGTCAATGCGCATTTAATCCCAACCAGCTGCCTGCTCCATAGCGTCAATCAGAGTCATACAACATGAAAACAGGCCTGTCAGTCCAACCGATCCATACTGAACATACTGCCAAACTAACCCATTCCAGTCTGGCCCCTCCTGTACCCGCTGAGTGGTGATAATGCCCTTGTAGTTTTATTACTGTGTTGTTAATCCAAAACCCAGGTAATATTTTGGGGACAAAGAGTTCAGGTCCTGGCATGACAGCTGGTGGAGTTTGGATTCAATAAGCACCTGGAATTGAAGAGTCTCGTGATGCCCTGAATCAGTTGTGTGGAAAATCCCATCTGATTCACTCATGCCAGTTCGGGAAGCAAACTGCCATATTCATCTGCTCTGTCCCAGAGGAGACTCCAGATGGATAATACCGTGGTTGACTTTGAAATGCCCTCTGGGAAATAACTGACGTACTCGGCATGAATAAATTTATTTTAAAGATCCCACTTTCCCATTCATGTTTGGAATCAATTGTCCATTAAATGTTGCAAACATGCCCTCATCCATCACTTCCTCAGCAAGTTAATTACACACGTAAAACACAGTCCCTAAAACAATGCCGCACATGTCTCTTTTTTTAAAAATCTCTCTCTTTTCATCTTAAACATATGCACTCTCGTCTTGAAATTCCCCTCCAGGGAAAAGGCCGCTATCGTTAACTCTAAACTTGTCTCTCAACAATTCATAAACTTCTGTCAGGTCGCCGTTCAAACCCCTAACCTAGAGTGAAAACAGTCTTAACTAGGAGAAAGTGAGAACTTCAGATGAGGGATCAGAGTCAAGAATCTTGTGCTGGGAAAGCACAGCAGATCAGGCAGCATTTGAGGAGCAGGAAAATCGACGTTTCGGGGAAGAGCCTGATGAACGACACTTGCGCAAAAAAAAATTATTCTCCTGCTCCTCGGATGCTGCCTTAACTGATGTGGTTTTCCAGCATCCCGATCTCGAGTCTGAACAAAGTCTCAGCCTATCCAGCCTTTCATTATAACTCAAACCTTCCACAGGCAACATGCGTGCATACCTTTTGTGAACCTCCTACAGCTGAATAATATCATTCCCACAACTGGGAGACCCGAACTGGACATACTATTCCAGAAGAGGTCTCATCAATGTCCTGCAAAACTTCAACATAACGTCCCAACTACTATACACAAAGGACTGAGCAATGAAGGGAAGTATGTTAAATGCCTTTGAACCATCTTGTCTGTTGGTAATGCAAATTACAAGCAATTATGTACCTGCTCACCGAGCTTCCCTGTTCTCCAACATACGCAAAGCCATACGCTTTTTGTTGTACCAAAATGCAATACGTTCCATTTATCCAGATTGAACTCCATGTTACATTATTCAGTCCAACGACTCATTGGATTGAGATCCTTTTGAAACTAAGATAATCTTCCTCACTGTCTATAAATATTGGCGTCGTCTGCAAACCTACGAAGCATGCCTGCAGTGAGTTCCACTGTTCTCTCATATAGATCAATGATTCATATTTACTTATAGTGGCCGTGATTTACCAGTGTGCAGATCATACAATTAACCATGAG
Source organism: Chiloscyllium punctatum (assembly GCF_047496795.1). Classification (NCBI taxonomy): domain Eukaryota; kingdom Metazoa; phylum Chordata; class Chondrichthyes; order Orectolobiformes; family Hemiscylliidae; genus Chiloscyllium; species Chiloscyllium punctatum. The sequence continues at coordinate 67,914,365 of NC_092766.1, forward strand.
GAAGAAAGCCGCAGACTGCAGGGAGATATTAAACAATTGGAAATAAAAATGGTGAAAGCAATTCATTCCAGGGAAGTCGGTAATTAAACTTCAAACCAGCTGCCCACGCTCCAGTTGTGGCACTCAGCTGTCTGAGTAAGATGCACTGTAGATTGCTGTTATTATAAACGGGAACAGATTTTCCCTTCTGCCCCGCCTTTGACCAGGAGTACTCCCAACCTCGGAATTGCTTGCACCTCTCAACCATCGTACAAACACCGTGCATTCTCCGGTTGAGTCACTTGAGTCATCGAGTATCTCTGCAACCTCATTCCCATCTTGATTTCAAGTTGGTTATTTGCGACTGCGCCACTCAGTTCCTCTGATTCTGGGGCTGGGAACTGGGACTATGTGGCAGCAGTGGTTACTGCCTTGTGTGGGGAAACTCGTGAAGTAACCGATGTTAAACTGCATTGCTATTGAAGTATACATTTCAACAAAAGCTTGGTAACAACAATGACTGCAGATGCTGGAAACCAGATTCTGGATTAGTGGTGCTGGAAGAGCACAGCAGTTCAGGCAGCATCCGAGGAGCAGTAAAATCGAGGTTTCGGCCAAAAGCTCTTCATCACGAATTCAGGCAGAGAGCCTGAAAGGTGGAAAGATAAGTGAGATGAGGGTGGGGGTGAGGCGAAAGTAGCATAGAGTACAATAGTTAAATGTGGGAGGGGATGAAGGTGATAGGTCGGGGGGGAGAGTGGAATGGATAGGTGCAATAGATGATAGGCAGGTAGGACAAGTCAGGACAAGTCATGGGGACAGTGCTGAGCTGGAAGTTTGGAAATGGGGTGAGGTGGGGAAGGGGAAATGAGGAAACTGTTGAAGTCCACATTGATGCCCTGGGTTTGAAGTGTTCCGAGGCGGAAGATGAGGCGTTTTTCCTCCAGGTGTCTGGTGGTGAGGGAGCGGCGGTGAAGGAGGCCGAGGACCTCCATGTCTTCGGCAGAGTGTGAGGGGGAGTTGAAATGTTGGGCCACAGGGCTGTGGTTGATTGGTGCGGGTGTCCCAGAGATGTTCCATAAAGCGCTCTGCTAAGAGGCGCCCAGTCTCCCGAATGTACAGGAGACTGCACTGGGAGCAATGGATAGAATAAATGATATTGGCGAATGTGCAGGTAACAAAAGCTGCACTGTCCCCGGAGTCTTTGATGTTTTGGAGAAATCACTTTCTCTCAGCCCTCAACACATTAATGATGGAATCAACACAGCCACTGGGGGAAACCGATGTTAAACGGTCAGACCATTCTGAGTTCCCACATATCTGCTACTGTTCGCTAAGCACTGATATCGTGCACTTGGTGCTCTGCCGAACATTCCTTATGATACTGTATTTATTGCATGAGGGTAGTGTGTTCATCTGTGGGTTGCCGTGTTTGTATAGTGGTTAGTATTCCGCATTGTGGCCGCAGCAACCGCAGCTCGAATCCGAATCATGGCAGCAAATGCTCTATGTGTCCCAGTCTTTTGTGAAACACAAAGGAATCAGTTGTTTTAAAGTTTTGATTTTCTCCAAGGTGATTTTTATCCTTCAAGCTCTGCTCGCTCACATCTCTGCGTTTCATATGTCAGAATTCAAATCCACCCGTTCTCAGAGATTTCTTCCCTCCTACGATCACTAACCGAACTTTCCATCACATACCCCCATTTCATTAATTTGGAGATGCATGTGTTGGACTATGGAGTACAAAGTTAAAAATGACCCAACACCAGGTTATGGTCTTACAGGTTTAATTGAAGCACTAGCTTTATGAGCGCTGCTCTTTCATCATGTGTTTACGGAGTCATTTCCTACTTCACTAAGGCATTGCAGAATCTAATACAGACTCTCCCATTGATACCGATCTGTCTGTGTGGCTGGGGTCACTGTTGCTGGTTTAACGTGCCCCAACCCCACCATCGGGATCTGCAGACCATTTGATCCATTTGGTTACCACTGTTGGGAGATCAATACTCATGTAGCAGCTTTTACTGATATGGACCAGATATTATTGGGGTTGGGGGGGGGGTGGGGTCAAGCTCAGCAAAATGGCACAGAACAGTATCGGGGAAAAGCGACTTCATTGGATAAGATCAGTTTCACTGCTTTTCTGCAATGCCCGAGCGCTATTCCCACTGAACACTGAACTGTTGATTCAGACACCAGGACCCTGGGTTTGACTCCGACCATGATAGGTGGTATAATTGGGATTCAATAAATATCTAGAATTACGAATCTAATAACTCCTATATATCCATGTTCAATTGTTGAAAAAACATCTGACGTCATTTAAGGAATGAAACTGCCATTCTTACCTGCTCGCGCCTCCATGTGACTCCAGACTCACTACAATATGGTTGAGTTTCAACTGTCCGCTGTGCAATTAGGGATACCAATCAATACTGCCGAGCCAGCGACGCCCTCATACTGTAACAGAATAGAAAAAAAGTTCATTTGGCTCAAGCTAGATTACTGTGTGCAGTTCTGCAATTCAGAGTACTGCATGGATGTGATCGCACTGGGAACGTTGCAGTAGAGATTCACTGGGATATTGTCTGGGCTGAAGAGATTCAGTTGTGAGGAGAGATTGGACAGACTGGGGTTGTCTGTCACCGAGCAGAGGAGATTGGAGAAGACATGACTGAGATGTACTAAATACTGAGGATATGGATAGGATAGACTGAAAGAAGCGTTTCTTATTGATGGAGAGATCGAACACTGCGGCCAAGAGATTTCGGGAAAAGGCAGAAAAGTTTGAGTAGATTTGCGGAAAGGGTCAGAGAGGCGGAAACCATTCTAACCTTAAAAAAAATTGAGATGTTAATTTGTGATGCCAAAACATGTAAGATTATGGGCTAAACGATGGAATACTTGATTCAGGTCGTTAAGCAGTTGTGATTGACAAGTGTGGACACAACAGGCTGAAGGGCCTCCTTCGATGTTGTTGTCCTCCACAGTATCGTGGTTAGTGTTCCCACTTGTCACAGGGCTCAATACTCCGCTGGGGGCATCGTAAAGGTTTTAAACCTGTCGCTCTGTTCCCCAGTGAAGGTTATTAATGCCTGGCCTTCCATTCTCAATGGGACATGTCTCAGGAAGGACAGTTTTGTCTGAATCAGCGTGGGGAAGGTCTGCAGCTCCTGGGGAGAGAGAGTGTCAGTGACAGTGCAAACACGTAACTTCAGCCAATTGCACATTGTGTTTGTGTTGCAATGAAAACCATTATATAGAGTTGTTCCTGACTGATATGTTTATTTAAAGCAGGAATCTGAGGAAGAAAAGAGCAAACCCATTCAGATCTGAGTGCAGAAACATTTCCAGCAGCACGAATGAGGTTGAACAGCGCAGAACCGCGTTTGTAAGCATTGAATTCAGGTTGATAGGCGCAGCTTGCTTTCACTCGGCTGTGTTACCAATGTGTAAGTGATACAGATAGTGTTCAATGTGATGGCACATTTGCTCAGTGGCTCCAACTGCTGTTAAGTCTGTAGGATTGGTAGATTGGCCATGTTAAATTGCGCTGATGTGTCCAGGGAGTGAATTCAGTAAATTAAGTGAATTAGCCATGGGTAACGCAGTGATATCGTCAGCAGTCACACGATGCCAGGTTTTATTCCAACAGGTTTATTTGAAATCACAAGCCAGAGGCCTGCGGGGATAGAGACAGGAGCTAGGTCTGGTTGAGATGCTGTTCAGAGTCTCCCTACAGACTCGATTGGCTGAACTGCACTTTCTGCATTGTAGGGGGAATCTGTGATTCTATCAGAGAGGACACTGCCAGCGTTTACTGGCCCGTTAAGACATTAGAGACATGCTGACGGCGTTTCGTGGGGATGGGGGATGGAATTTTATTTATTTGTGTTTTGGAAAATTTGACACTGAACCAAGGAAAACCGAATGGAAGATTTCCAGAGTATTTGAGGTTTGGCGAGAGTAAATATGTGGTAAATTCACTCTTTCAAGTTCGTATATTTCTGAACGTCAGGCATTCAAAACCATAGATGTAGGACAAATAAATGATGGGAGCAGAATTTCTGTCACTCAGCGAATGTGTTTCCAAAATATTTGGAAAGGCACATTTAGAGAGCACAAGCAGTGAGTTTCACCAGGAGAGAGACAGCCTGTGGCCAGGTAAAAGTGTAAAAGTGGGGTGTGGGGGGTAGAAGGTGCGAGGAAACAATATCTAATTTGGACGACTTCAAATGCAAAGAAATATCGGAAACGTCTGCATCTGAGTAAGATTCAGCAAAAAAACCACAGAGTTTTGAAAGATTTCTATTAATTTTCCACATGAAGCATTATAAATGGAACTGAGCAGATTTGGTATATTGTCAAGGAAAGCTATTCGATAATGAATAGGAAGTGACCCGTCTCTTAGAGATCGATTTCCTGCTTTAATCCCATGCCTTAAAGGTGGGAGGACAATCGCCATAATGTTGGGTTCATTTGACACCCACTGAAATCTGCCAAAGAAACTGAGCATCAAAACTGGCATCCTGTTTTGTCGTTTAACCTTCTGTTTTTCTCATCAGTATTTTCTTTAAGCTGAAATAAATTCGGAGCAAAATTGAATGCAACATTTAACGTTCCAATCACATAAATCCAATTCAATTCCGATCATTAGAATGAACAGAGTGAAGTTGAAGCAAAATTAATAAAATGAAACGAACAACACTGCATTTCCGGTAATTTTACCCATTTCAGTTTCAGCCATATGAGAAAGACCATCGAGGTCAAACATCACCTTCACTTCTCTCTCCATATATACTTCTTCACGTTAGACAGGAACTGTCTGAAGAAATTATGCGTCACGACGAAATGTGCGTGTGAATGTGACGCGAATTTCATGTTTGCTGGGTCATTCTGAGACAGTTCTGACTCGAAATAAATCAAGGACAAGGTATTACTTCCAAGGACGAGGTCAATCCCTTGGATTTTGCTGGTATTATTATTCTGCTGAAAGCAGAAACTTAATGGTGTGGATTCGATTCCGCTCAGGGAATTTCTTATTCACTCGGTGCACCATATGTGATCTTGACGGGGTCACATGTGAGCGCCTTTGCAATGGGCTGTAGTCTCCCAGGGGTTCAGGCGACGGGTTGCTCTTCCATTGTGCTTGTGTGGATTTGAATCCGACTCTGGCTTTTACTTCTATGAAACGCAGCTGTGATTTCCCTTTGTGCCTCGCATCTTTAGGATACTTTGGATGGAGAATCTTGCTCTTGCCCTTCATTGCACCGGAGAATTGTGATAAATCGATACCTCATCAAAGTCGAAGTAGAGCAATATGGTTCTGTTGTAAGTTACATTGGGATAATGAAAAGGAGGGCAAGTGTTTCTATTCTCCTTTCATTCCATCTTGACCTTCTATGAATTTACATCGAAAGAACGGTGAACAAATAAGGAGAGATCGGCTGCAATAGTTTATCCAGTGGGCTTGTAAATTTTACTGTAATACTCCACACAAAGTTCTGATCAGTATTTTAAACAGTCAATTGAATTGGAACCACAGAAAACTTTTCCAATGAAAGGAATCATTCATTCTTTCACAACCTTTTGCTGTGTGAATCATACCGCGATCCATCATCTGGTGTGATCACCAAGTTGGCAACAATATTAGATCTACCAATTTTCTTTAGCAATCACAACATCTGCACATATCCATCTCTGGTGTGCCCAGTGCCATTTGTTGTCTCCAGGCCACAGCACATTTCTCGTTCATGAACTTATGAGCTTCGTTCCTGATCTGTCTGATCAGTTTGAGAAACCTTTTCTATCACCTCATCCCATCCCCTCAGAATTCTAAAGGCATCAATAAAATAAGGCGTTAGACCAAATGACGTAGGATTGGAAGTCGGCCATTCAGCCCATTGAGTCGGCTCCACCATTCAACGAACACATGGCTGATCTGATAATCCTCAACTCCATTCTCCTGCAGTGCCATGACAAAGCTTCATCATCTTTCTGGTTAAATATCTGTCTGGCACAGTTTGAAAATACAAAACAACTCAGCCTCAACAACCATTTCGGCAAGGAGTTCCACCGATTCACTGGATCCTGAGCAAAGAAATTACTCCTCATTTCTGAATTAAATAGGCAATATCTAATTCTGAGTTCATGTCCTCTGGTGCTCTCCTCATAGCAGAGGGTGAACCACATGCCCGTATCTACCCTGTCAAGATCCCATGAGTATTGAACCTTTATAAATGTTACTATGTGATTATAGAGCTCCCCTCCCTCTCCTTTGTTTCAAGGAGAATAATCCCAGCCGAACTAATCATTCCACGAAGCTCCGTTTTCTCCAGTGTTGACAACATGTTCATTAATCTCTGCTGTCCCCTGCAGCGTCCTTCCATATTATTAAGGCAGGTGGAGACATTTATGAGAAGAAACAGTTGAAATTTCAAGCACAGACGGGAATTGGATCTTGAAATCAGACAGTGACTGGAATCAGATTGGTCCACACAAGGCCGAAATAGAGTAATGATCACTCTGACAAATGATAATTTAATCATATCTCATTGACATTCAATAACTTTACTGTCAACAAATTACCCCGTGTAATCGTCCACAGAACTATTATTTTGGGGGAAAAGCTTATAGAAACTGGCTACATAAACACTTTGACAACAATGACATGTTCTTGAGACATTTTTTGATTATAAACTCAACTCATTGTTCTGTGAATCCTACATCGTTTGGAAGGCACAAATGAGACGTGGAATATAACTCTCTCCATTTGCCGAGATGGGTGTAACTTCAATAACACTTAAGGAACTGGACACCGTCCACGACAATGCAGTCACTTGAGTGTACCCTATTCAACACCTGCAATATTCATTCCCTTCACCGCTAAGGCACAATTGCAGCAGAGTGCACCAACTATAAGATGCACTGGAGTAAGTCATTCGGGCATTTTTGACAACATTCAAAGCTCCACAGCTGTACTGACAATTAGGACAAGGTTGGAAGATGCAACAAAACGCCACCGTTTTCAAGTTCCCCTCCAAGGCCCATAGCACCCTGACTTGGAAAGGAATCAGTGAGAAACTCATTAGTGAAACGGCCTTGATGGGCAAAGTTGCATACTTCAGCCTTCCATCTTTTATCTTACAAATTTAAGAAAAATGTTGATGTATGCGGTGACCAGACTTGTGCTCATTCCTTTAGCTGTTCCCTAAACTGGTGGTTGCTAAAGTTCTGCTATCATCCACAGCCTGTGGTTAACAATAGAAAATATCTGAAAATCGTCTCAATCAACTGACTCCCCTCAAGATTAGAGTGGTGTTGGAGAAGCACAACAGGTCCGGCAGCATTTGAGGATCAGGAAGAATGGACGTTTCAGTCAAAAGCCCTTCATCAGGAATGAGACTGGGAGCACATGGGATGGAGAGATAAATGGGAAGGGGGTGGGGCTGGGGAGAAGGTAGCTGAGAGTGCTGTAAGTGGATGCGGGTGTGGGGTGAACATGAAATGTCAGAGAAGTAGGTGGAGTGGATAGGTGGGAATGAAGATGCACAGGTGGGACAAGTCAGGCGGACGGAGTTGAGCTGGAAGGTGGGAACTGGGGTACGGTAGGGGGAGGAGAAATGAGGGAACGGGTGAAGTCCGAATTGATGCAAAGGGGTTGAAGTGTCCCGAGGCAGATGATGATGTTTTCTTCCTCCAGGCATCGGGTCGTGAGGCAGTGGCGATACAGGAGGCCCAGGACCTTCATGTCCTCCGGAGAGTTGGAAGAGGAGTTGAAATGTTTGGCCATGGGGCACTGGGGTTTATTCTTGCGGGTATCCTGGAGATATTCTCTGAATTATTGTGTGAGAACACATCTCCTCTCTCCAACTTAGAGGAGACCGCATCGGGTGGAATGTATACAAGAAATGGAATGTGTGGAAGTGCAGGCGAAACTTTGATGGATGTGGAAGCCTCCATGAGAGCCTTGGACAGAGGTGAGGAGGTAGATGTGGGTGCAGGTTTTGCAATTCCTGCAGTGACAGGGAAAATTATATTTCCCTCCCCACCCCTATCCACTTTTCACAAAGAATCTTTCCTCCACGACGACCTAGTCAAGTCCACACCCTCCAAAAACCCACCCTCCCCTCACGGCACCTTCCCCTGCCACCACAGGATTGGAAAACCTGCACCCACATCTTCCCTCTCACATCTTTGCAGGGCTCCAATGAGCCTTCCACATCCATCAAATATCCGTATGCACTTCCACACATGTCATTTATTGCATCTGTGGCTCGCCATGCGGTCTCCTTTACATTGGGGCCAACAGGTACATTCTCGGAGAGCGCTTCAGAGAACATTTCCAGGGAACCTGCAACATTCAACTCCAACGCCCCATGACCAAAAACATCAATTACCACGTCCCCCGACTCTCCCAACGACATGCAGTTCCTGGGTCTTCTCCACCGCCATTCACTCACCACCAGACGCCAGATCTTCCACTTCAGGACCCTCAACCCCAGGGCATCAACGTGGTCTTCACCAGTTTCCTCATCTCCCCACGGCCACCTTATCCGTGTTCCAAATTTCTAACTTGGCACCATCCTACTGACCTGTCCCACTTGTCTATCTTCCTTTCCACCTATCCGTTCCACCCTCTTCTCCGACCTAGCTCCTTTAACCCCATCTCTATCCAACTCTTGCACTATCAGCTAAATCCTTCCCAGACCCAGTCCTCCCGTTTATCGCTCTACCCACGAGGCTCCCACCTTTATTCCTGATGAAGGGCGTTTGCCCGAAACGTTATTTTTTTCTGCAACTCGGATGCTGCCTGACCTGCTGTGCTTCTTCAGCACCACTCTAATCTTGATTCTGATTTCCAGCACCTGCAGTACGCACTTCCATCCATCTGATTCCCCTGTCTATTGATCTTGAATAGGCAGTTGCTAAAGTTCCAGCATCGTTTTCCTGCTCTTATATTCCCACCTGCGGTCAAGATCATCGAGACCAATTGATCCCTTATCCAGTCACCTTCAAACATTCGTGAATGTCCTCTATAATTTCTCTTTTATTACTTTAAACCACTCAGTTTTCACACTTTTCTCATTGTGCATCCTCAAATTCATTATCACCCACTTCACTGGATTGAATTCCTTTCAGCACATTTTCTTGCCAATTGTTTCCAATCTCCCTGCAATCTACGGCTTTCTTCCTCATGGTTAACTACATGAATAATTGTTACCTGATTTGCAAACAGCTAAATGATGGCCACGACAAATAAGTAAAAATCGTTGACCTGTATGAGAAAACAATAGAACTCATAGAAGCCATGGTTCATAAGCTTGCAAAGGACAGCAGAATTGGAGATGTAAAGAAGGTTATCGAAGGTTCCAGAAGGATCTTAATCCATTGCGTCTTTGGGCTGAAAAATGTCACATGAAGTTCAATCTGGATACATGGAAGGTATTGCATTTTGCTACAACAAATATTAGTATGCTTATACAATTAATGATCGGGCATTGCATCGTGTTGTGGAACACAGAGGCCAGGATTGCAAGTACATAATTCATTTTAATTTGCTTCATATATAGACAGAATGGTTTAAAAAATGTCATCTTGCCTTCGTTGCTCAGTCCTTTGAGCGGAGGAGTTGGTACGTTATGTTGAAGTTGAATAGGACATTGGGTGATGCCTCTTCTGGAATACTGTGTCCAGTTCTTGCCGCCCAGTAATAGCAAGGAAATTATTCAGCTGGAGTAGGTTTAGAAGACGTGTATCAGCATATTGGTAGTGGGGAAGGTTTGTGTTATAACGAAAGGCTGGACAGGCTGAGAATATTTTTACTCGAGCACTGGAGTTTGAAAGGCGACCTGATAGAAATTTATAAATTACTGAGAGTTCGGCTGGAGTTAACTGTAACTGTCTTTTCTCCAAGGAGGGAGCACTTCAAGACGAGAGGGCAAATGTTTAAAGTGAAAAGAGGGATTTAAAATAAGACATGAGAGGCTTTTTTTTTAACAGAGGATGGTTTAGGTGTGCAATTCACTTCCTGAGGCAGTGATGAATGAAAGTACATTTACAATATTTACAGGATATTTGAATCGATAAATGAATTGGAAAGTATCAGTGGGATTAACAAAAGCTATTCATTCATGCTTATTACATAATTTATTGCCCAGAGAGAAGTTCAGAATCAACCACGATATTATGGATCTGGAATCACATACCAGCCAGACCAGATAGGTATGGCAGTTTCCTTCCCTATCAAGCATTAGTGAATCAGATCTACTGATTCAAAATCATCATTAGACTCTAGGTATTTGTTTAAATAAAATTCCAGCATCTGCCACGCCAGGGTTTGAACCCGTGTCCACAGAATTATATCTGGACATTCATATTAACAATGCAGTAATAATATCACAAGGGCATTATTAACCCTCAGCAGTTACAAGAGCCATCAGATGCGACTCGTTTAGTTTGTTATTATATTCAGTATGAGCTGGTAGGAGTGAAAGGCTGTATGTGTCTATGACTTTGACGAAATGAAACTGGCAGCTGATTTGGATTAACAGCAGCGTTGACAGTTTAATTGATCTCCTTCTGGGATATGTAATCTTGCTGGTTACTCTGGAGGTTCTTATGCTCATTGAGCCCTTCCCACACACGGGATTGTTGAACAATCTGTCCCCAGTTTGACTGAGTAAATGAGTTTCCACTTCAGCAGGTTATTGAATTCCTCATTGCCCTGGTTTCTGTGTGATATCGGTGTCCTTGTATCTACCCAGGATGAACTATTGGTTCAAATCATGTCCACGCAGACGTAAGTCCCGTTGTCCATGTTGTGAATGTGTTTTTATTCTTCCTGATACACCCACAGGGTGTGGATGTCGCTGGTCAGGACAGCATTTGTTGTTCATCCTGATTCGCTGCTGCCTCGCTGCTCGAGGGACATGGATTCGATCCCAGTCTCGTGTGACTGTGTGCAGTTTGCACATTCTCTCTTTGCTTGTTTGAGTTTCCTCCCACAGTCTGTAGGTGTGAAGGTTCCTGGGATCAGCCATTGGAAATGAAGGGGAATGGAATAGGTATGGAGTGTGGGTCTGATAGGATGTGCTTCAGAGGGATTGTGTCGACTGCAAGGGCTGAATGGCCTGCTTTCCCACACGGTTTTCATTCTCGGATGAAGGGTCAGCTAGTTTGTTCAGGTCCTGGAGACACAAGTAGGCAGGATTGGGTAAAGATGGGAGCGTCCCCTATAAGCGACATGCATGAATGGGATTGCAAGAAATTAAAGTCATGTTCTCTGTTCCTGAGGTCAGGCGTTCATTCCAGGTTTTATTCATCGAACTTTAACATTACCAGTTCCGTGTGTGAGTCCCCAGGGATGAGTAGTTTATTATATAACCACAACACCACCTTCTCCAGGTTGCAGTATTTATTGGGAACAAGAAGCTGATTCTGAGCTGATGCGAACAAAAGCAGATGCCAATGTCAAAACCACTGATCCAAACAGGAAAATGAAATTTCGAACATTGTCACCCCAATGTTAAAGTCTCCACACGCTTTAGATGCGCCAATCGGCTGTCTCAGCAACATGTACTGTTTATGGTCATAATATTATAAATGGGGGCAAGTATTCCCTTCCGCCCCGCTTTTGACCAGGAGCTGTCCCAACCTTGGAAATACATGCTCCTCTCTCCCGTCATTCCATCCCAGTTTCCAATTGGATCTTCGTGCATGCTTCACACAGTTTCTCTGATTCCGGTTCTGGAACTGGAATGATGTGTGATTGACTGCAGCAATTGGTCCTGCCTTGTGTGGGCAAAGTGATGAAGTAGCCGATGTTCAAATATAATGCTATTGAAGCATACGTTTCAACAATATTCTGCACTCTGCCAAGAGTTGGAGAGTTTTGTTAATCCCATTCTCCTGTACTCTCATTCATGGAATCTCCACAGTCTCTGGGGATGCTAAAGTTAAAGATTCGGTTCATTCTGCGTTCCCACATGCCTGTCGCTAAGTCCTGATATTGTACATTCTTCCTGACATTTCCTCTGCTACCATACTGGTTGCAGTTTACAAGTGTGGTCTGTGGAATGCTATAACCGTTTAGTAGTTCGTATTCTGCGTTGTGATTGCAGCGACCGCAGCTCGAATCCACAGCATGGCGGTCAGTTCTCTCAAAGTTTTACTTTTGGTGTAACACGGTCAGAAATTAATCGTTTTTACAAGATAATATTCCCCGAGGTGATGATCTGTTTTCCATCGAATTTTGTTCTCTGATATTTCTACGTTTCATGTATCAGGATTGAAACCCAAAAGTTCTCGAAGATGTTTCTCCCTCGCACTCTCCCTAACTCTCTTTTCCGTCCCTCATCCCATTTGACTGAGGCATTGCACAATCTAACATACACTTGCACGTTGATACCATCCAGTCTGTGCCTTTGCACTCACTGTTGCCCCAATCTCTTCATTGGCACCTTCAAATCATTCGATCCGTTTGGATACCTTGGCTGTGAGATCAATTCTCTTTTAGCAGCTTTTACTGACATGGACAAAAGATTATTGGAGTGTGAGGCTCAATAAAAGGGCATAAGGAATAATTGGGGAAAAGAGACTCTATTGGAAAAGATCCCCCATGAGGGCTTTCTGCGATAGCCTAGTGGTATTATCACTGGATTGTTAACACAGCAAAGCCAGGTAATATTCTGAGGAGAAGAGTTGGATTCTCACCACACCACGACGATGATAGTATATGAATGCAATAAATGCCGAGAATTAAGAATACGTTGTCTGAAAAACCCATGTGTTTCACTGACGTCCTTGAGGGAAGGAAACTCCCGTCCTTATCTAATCTGGCGTCCACGTGACTCCAAACCGGAAGGCAATAAATGCTGCAGAGCCACCCCCGATGCTGTTACAGAATAGAAATATGTTCATTCGGCTCAGTGCTAGAATTGTCCAGGGATGAGATCGCACTGGGAAAGTTGCAGCAGAGATTCACTCGGATCGTGTCGTAACTGAAATTGTACATTGAAAACTCCCTTGATTGTTTGCTAAGTCTCCGATCTGTTAGAATGACCATGTGAGCTTCACTTCTTTCATACGTAAAGTGCAAAACTTTTTTATTTTAAAGTTTCATTCTCAGGTGAAGTTTAACAACTGGTGTCTGCCCCCATGTGCTGCTGTCCGTTCCATATTGTTTCGAATGATTCTAATTTATAAAAATGAGTTACCAGAGACTTACATGGATTCATGCAGTTTTTGAGCAAAGTACAATGTAACTCTGCAAGTACAAATTCACCCCACGGAGGGGTGTGTGTGTGTGTGTGTGTGTGTGTGTGTGTGCGTGTGTGTGTGTGCTTGCACGTGCGCGTGCGCACTCATGTGTAGGAGGGTCTCTGTTTGTAGATAGGGCAATGGGATCACCTGTACTGTGACATGAACCCAATGACCATGGGTACCGAATTTAGCTATCAGTCTCTGTGGGGGCACTTTTAGCTGCTGCCTGTTCCGAAGACCGCCTTGGAGGATTGTCACCCGAAGATCCGAGGTCGACTGTCCTGGATCACTGAAGTGTTCTCTAACTGGGAAGGGGAACGCCTGTCTGTTGATTGATGTGGAGCGCTCATTCCATTGCTGTCGCCTCTGCTCAGCTTCACCAATGTACCATGTCTTAAGGCATCCTTTGCCTGTAGCTTCTTTTTTTTAAGATGAGCATCAGTCTAAACATTATGGTATAGACGCAGCACTAGGGGCCGAGCACCTTCAACATATTATCTGTGCTGACACTAATTGGTAAAGTCCACCTGAGAATGTAACTGTCAAAAGAAAGTTTTTCGAAGCACATAAGAAAGAAATGAACCTTACATAGTCATTCTAACAGATGGAAGACTTAACAAGCAATCAAGGTATTTTTCCAATGTATAATTTCAGTGACATTACACTGTAACCTTTCGCTATAAATTCTGTACCTTACCACTGTGTACTCCATAGCCACCTGATGAAGGAGCAGCTCTCCAAATGCTATTGCTTCCATTAAACCTGTTGGACTATGACCTGGTGTTGTGCGATTTTTAACTTCGTATAAGAATGCGGATCTCACAATTAAAATAGAGACGAAGAAGCATTTATTCTCTCAGACAGTTCCGTATCAGTGGACTTTCTTGGAGCAGAAGGCTGTTGAGGAAGTGTCATGAGGTGTAATGAGGCTGAGATCGGCAGATCTTCAAACAGCAAAGACATCAAGCGTTATGGGGAAACGCAAGAATGTGCAGTTCAAGGTTAACAGATCAGATATGAAACCATTCAATAGTGGAACAGACTTGATGGTCTGAATGGTGTTTATCTGTTCCTAAAATTGTTGGCCTTAATATGAAGCTGCAAAACCGACCTGTGCAAAATGTTCCAAATTTAAAAAAGCGTGGTCCCCCGGAGCACTGAACCGAGGTGAAATGTACAAAGAACAACACACAAAGGGCAGACAATATTGGGTCATTGATCCGTAGTGATCAGTATACCAAGGTAAACAGGAAAACCGATATTCATTATCTACATTGAACCTGGCTCCACGAGGCATGTAGTTAACTCTCACAAACCACTATTCCCCTTCCGTTTTCCTTACGCCCCCTCCGTTCTTGTTTTAAACTGATTGAACGTCAGGCAATTGTAGATGACATTGCTGATGTGGATCTGCAGCATATAGAACATTAGAGCGTAGTACAGGCCCTTCGGCCCTCGATGTTGTGCCGCCCTGTCATACTAATCTGAAGCCCATCCCATCTACACTATTCCATGTACGTCCATATGCCTCTCCAATGACGACTTAAATGCACTTAATCTTGGCGAATCTACCACCGTTACAGGCAAAGCATTCCATGCCCTAACTACTCTCTGAGTAAAGAAACTACCTCTGACTTCTGTCTTGTACCTACCTCCCCTCACTTTAAAGTTATGACCCTCGTGTTTGCCGTCTCCATACTTGGAAAAAGACTCTCCCTGTCCACCCTATCTAAACCTCTGATTATCTTGTATGTCTCTATTAAGTCACCTTTCAGTCTTCTCTCAAACGAGGACAGCCTCAAGGCCCTCAGTCTTTCCTCGTAATACGTTCCTTCCATATCAGGCAACATGCTAGAAAATCCCCTCTGCACCCTTTCCAAAGCATTAACATCCTTCTTATAATGCGGTGACCAGAACTGTTGACAACACTTCAAATGCGGCCGTACCAGATCTTTGTACAGCTGCAGCATAACCTTCTGATTCCAGAACTCAATCCCTCTATTAATAAAGGCCAAAGCACTGTTTTCCTTCTTAACAACCCTGTCAATCTGGGTGGCAACTTTCATGGATCTGTGTACATGGACACCGAGATCTCTCTGCTCATCTGCACTACCAAGAATCTTACCATTAGCCCAGTACTTTGCATTGCGATTACTCCGTCCAAAGTATATCACCTCACACTTGTCCGCATTAAACTCCATTTGCCACCACTCAGCCCAGCTCTGCATCCTATCTATGTCTCTCTGCAACCTACTACATCCTTCGTCACTGTGCACAACTCCACCGACCGTAATGTTGTCCGCAAATTTACTAACCCACCCTTCTAAGCCCTCATCCAGGTCATTTATAAAAATGACGAATAGCCCTGGACCCCACAGCGAACCTTGCGGAATGCCACTAGTAACTGGACACCAAGATGAACATATTGCATCAACTACAACACTCTGTTTTCTTTCAGCAAGTCAATTACTGATCCAACCTGCTATGTCTCCCACAATTCCATTCCTCCGTATTTTGTATAATAGCCTACTGTGGGAACCTTATCGAAAACCTTGCTGAAATCCATGTACAGCACATCAACCTGCTTACTCTCCTCCACCTGCTTGGTCACTTTGTCAAAAAACCCATAAGATTCGTTAGGCACGACCTACCCTTTACAAAGCCGTGCTGACTGTCCCTGATCAGATTATTCTTTTCTAGATGATTATAAATCCTATCTCTTAGAACCTTTTCCAACGCTTTACCAACAACTGAAGTGAGACTCACTGGTCTGTAATTACCAGGGTTGTCTCCACTACCCTTCTTGACAAGGGAACCACATTTGCTATCCTCCAGTCCTCAGGCACTATTCCTGTAGACAATAATGATTGCTAGATCAATGGCACAGGCTCGGCAATCTCTTCCTTTGCTTCCCAGAGGATCCTAGAATAGATCCCATCCGGCCCAGAGGACTTGTCTATTTTCACACTCTGCAGTATTTCTAATACCTCTTCCTTGTGAACCTCAATCTCTTCGAGTCTAGATGCAAGTATCTCTATATCTTCCTCGCCAACATTTTTATTTTCTATTGTGAACACTGTCGACAAATATTTATTTAGTGTTTCCCATGTCTCCTCTTACTCCACACACAACTTCCCACTATTATTCTTGATTGGCCCTAATTTAACTCTCGCCATTCTTTTATTCCTGACATACCTGTGGAAAGCCTGAGGGTTAATCCTGATCCTATCCGCCAACAACTTCTAATTTCTCCTCCTGGCTCTCATTTCTCCTCCCCGGCTCTTCTGAACTCTCTTATTAGTTCATGCAGGGAAACGATTCTGTCTGCTGCACATCATTCTACTTCGAAATATCAGGCAGTATTTCATATTGATTACTGTAAACGTTAACCTTTAACAAGCCATGACAGTGAAATCACTGAATCCTCATCACTATACGACCAGGGAAGATTTCTATTAACATCACCCTGGACACCATGAGATTCGCCATTCTATTCTCCCATCCTTCTGTGCGTGATCCCCTCGGCCCTATTCCGGTCTTGTTGGTTGGTTTACAATACTGAGGCTATCCAATCATCTTTGTATTTCAGTTTCTAAAGGATGAGACCTTCTCCCTGAGCTGGAAATGTGCTTGCTCAGTGGTGATATCAATGTCCGTGAAAACTAGAAAAGTGCTTGAAATAGGCCATTCCTGTTTTTTATTCCAAGAACTTGAGGCAAACCGTTTGGCTGGACAGGAAATAGCGGGCGTGAGCAGTGACCAAGTTAGTATAAACTACAGAGTAATAGGGAAACAATGGGCAAGGAACACTGGGACGGGAGGGTCTGAATGCTTCCTTTCTTTGCTGTAACCAGACATTGGTGTTGAGCTCTGAAATGGGACAACATCAGACCAGTCGATGAAATCTTACTTTCTCCTTGTTTTCTCCAGAGGCCTGTGTCACACTTGGGGAAATGTGTCTGCGTGCTTCAGTCTATGGGTAAAAATGGGGTTCAGTTCCCATCTCAAACTTTAATCCCATTTATTATGTTTTACGAGATTAAAACGTTACAGAGAAATTAGCATTCAGGTGAAACGTCAGAGCTTACAGTTTTACAGACCAAGTACTGGGAAATGAAATGAAGGGACCCATTTCCGTGCTCTAAACACACGGTAATTCACTCATTTTTGAGGGGAAACATATCTGCAGTGACATAATTCCAAAAACTGTGTTATGAAGAAACGGTGCAACTGCTTCTGCCCTCATCCCTGGTGGTCTAGTGGTTAGTATTCAGCGCTTTAACTGAGTGGCCTGGTTTCTGAAAACGAAACGTGCCTATGAGCAATGTATTGGGCTATTCCAGGATTGCCTTCTCTGACAACGTGGGACATGACTGATGTTCTCTATGATATGGAAGTGTCAGTGTTTGAGTTAAGTTGACAAAGTTAAAAATTACACAATATCTGAGCAGAGTCGAGCGAGTTTATTTGGAAGCACTAGCTTTCGGAGAGCCGCTCCTTCATCAGGTGGGTGTTTTTCTGCAGAAACTTCGTGTGTGTGTCAACATGCGCGATCTTTTGGAAGATCATCTGGACTTTAACCGACCGTTCGTGGTGTCGACGGTACCCATGACTTGGAGGTATTGGTGTTCGACTGGGGTGGATACATTTAATAATCACACAGAGCCATTTTAGATTCCAACAGTTGACAAACACCTGATGAAGAAACAGTGCATGGAACACTGGTGCTTCCAAATAACTCTGTTCGATACAATCTGGTGCTGTGTGATTTTTACTCTGACAGCTCTTGGTAATTTTTAACTGGTCGAAGACAGTGAAAGAATTTTCGTTCGTGGAGATGAAAATTTCAAATATTACTCACCTCAGCATAACAAAAATGAGTAGGTTGGATGTGTGATGAATCTCCACAATGCGCTTGCGCAAAGTAAATGTTGAAGTTACAACCGCCTGATCCGTAGCCAGCTATACAAATGGTTGTACCACGGGCCAGATGCACAGCTGAGATTTTACACGCGGCAGAGCTGTGGTGTTAACAAGGACATGAGCAATAGCAGGAACAGTCACAAGGTGAACAAAGAACCAAGATAATCACCATCATTCATTCACTTCAAATTATCTTAAAAAACAAGACCATTCACAATCTGATCAGCCAATCAATGAGGTCACTGCTGATCTTGGAAATTGCAACTGACTTTGCTGCGTTTTCACCATAATTTGAGGTAAACTCCAGCCTAAACATAACATCGCATATTCTCATTAATTTTCAGTTTAAGATTAAGTTAATGACCTGTCCGTACTTGCAGGAAATGAGTGAAAACGTCCTTCCGGTGATGTAATCAAGTCCAGAGTCGGCCAGAAAAGAAAAGACAAAGACATGAAACAACACTCCCATTTCTCTCTGTACCAATGCGTTTTCCTCAGTTGAATATTTTCAGGACTTGTCTTTACTATCTAAAGAATTAATTATTTTTCCGGGAAAGATTCTTCATAAATCAATTAACATTTGAGGTGTTGAAACATATTTTACTTTAGATTAAAATAGTTGAATATCTTTTCCCAAAGCCCAATGTCCCAATCCTCCCTCCTCCTCCATGTAAATACAAGCATTTCCAGGTGATATTGGAGCTCCCAACCTGACGTTCCAATGCTCCTTGCTGCTCCATGTCAATAGAAGTGGCTCTACTTGAAGTTGGAGCTCCCAGTCTGATGTCCCAATGCTCCCTGCTCCATGTCGGTAGAAGTGGTGCAGTTCAGGTTAGACCTACCACTCTGATGTCCCAATGCTCCCTGTTCCATGTCAGTAGAAGTGGTGCAGTTCAGGTTAGACCTACCACTCTGATGTCCCAATGCTCCCAGCGGCTACATGTCATTAAACGCTGATCCTTGTGAGGTTGGAGCTCCCAGTCTGATATCCCAATGTTCCCTCCTCCATATCAATATAAGCAGTCCATTTGTGGTTGGATCTATCACTCTGATGTCCCAATGCTCCCTGCTGCTACATGTCATTAAAAGCTGATCCAGGTGAGAGTGGAGATCCCAGATGGATCTCGCAAAGCTTCCTGCTCCATGCCAACTGAAGCTGCTCCAAATGAGGTTAGATCTTGCATTCGGATCTCCCAATGCTCCCTACTGCTCCATGTCAATAGAAGCTGCTCCATGTGTGGTTGGAACTCCCAGACTGATGTCACAATGCTCCCTGGTCCACATCAAAAGACGCTGTCCCAGATGAAGTGGGAACTCCCATCCCTGGCACCTCACATACTTCTATACCATCATAGAAATACTGCCCACTGAACATTTCTACCACTGGAGCCATTGGTGGAATATCCGCATCATGAGAACATAATATTATTTTTAGTCACCACCGAATCATTATTTCCAAAAGTCATTCTTCCTTATACCTTATTTAGCATGTGCATACTGCAGTCAATCCGAAGTAAGATAATGGTGCTAATTGATGTATGCTTAATAAAAATTACATCCTATTTTTCATGTTGAGTAACTGCGACTATGCAAGGACAATGTTTATATTGAAATCACACTTTTATTCCAGGTGAGAGAATGTGGTTAGCATTATTTAAAATGAACTTGTTCTCTGTGTAAAATGATAAAATAGATCTCAATTTCAAAACTAAATTGCTAACGTTGTCATCCATCTTGAAATGTGGTGTCTTTTTCTTTCAACCAGACGGCTATTATAACGAAAAGTCTATTCATGATATCCGTATAAAGAAACTTTAAATCGCAAGGTTTGTGAAGGTTTGTAGCTCAGGTTGAGGTTTAGGGTGGAGGTTTGCTCGCTGAGCTGTAGGTTTGATATCCAGACGTTTCATTACGTAGCGAGGTAACATCATCAGTGGCGACCTTCAAGTGAATCGAAGCTGTTGTCTAGCGCTTTCTATATATCTTTCTCCTGGATGGGGTTCCTCGGGTTTATGGTGATGCCATTTCCAGTTTGTTTTTTGCGGGGTTGATCGATGGCATTTCGATCTATGTGTTTGTTTATGGCATTGTGTTTGGAGTGCCATGCCTTTTGGAATTCTCTGGCATGTCTTTGCTTAGACTGTCCCAGGATCAATGTGTTGCCCAAGTCGAACCGGACTACCAAAAATCCATAAACTGGCAGCCCCGCTCAGACCCATAGTCTCATTACTTGGAACACCAACATACAGACTGGCCAAAGAACTACACGCAAGTCTGAAATACCTCACAGAAGAGTCGCAGCACTCCATCCACTCCACCTAGGAATTCCTAAAAATCATCAAAAACACCAAAGTGGAGGAAGAGGAAGCAATGATCTCATTCGACATAACAGCACTGTTCACCTTCATCAACATCGACCTGGCAAAGGAAACACTTACCACACTTTTAGAAGAGACAATCACAGACGCACCAACAACCATCAATCACATTACCAACGAAAACATCATGAAGTTAGTGGATTGTGCCTCACCACCCACTTCATCTTCAACAACATAGTCTACAAACAAACCAACGGCGCACCCATGGAATCTCCGCTATCAGGATTCATAGCAGAAGCGGTAATGCAAAGACTAGAACAAACAGCCCTACCAACAATCAAACCAAAAATCTGGGTCCGCTACATAGATGACACCTTTGTCATCACAAAACGAAACAAGATAGTAAAGACATTTTACATCATCAACAACACCCTCACAGGTATAAAGTTCACCAAGGAGGAAGAAACCGACAACAAACTCGCATTCCTGAACGTCACAGTAGAATGAAAGGACAACGGAGAACTACAAACCTGCATATACAGAAAACCGACAAACACTGAGCAAATACTTAACTACACCAGCAACCATCCCAGCACACACAAACGAAGCTGTATAAGAACACTATTCCAACGAGCCACCACACACTGCAGCACAGACGAACTTCTGAAGACACAGGCGAACCACCTATACAACGTATTCGAGAAGAACAGATACTTAAAAAATACAGTGCGCAGATTCCTCAAGAACAAACCACGACAAGCAGACCAAACACAGCCAGAAACCCTAACCACCTTACCATACATCAAAGAAGTTTCAGAAATGACGGCCAGACTACTCAGACCCCTCGGAATCTCAGTCGCACACAAACCGACCAAGACTCTCAAACAAAAACTAACAAACTTAAAAGACCCAGTACAACCCATGGACAAAAACAACGTCATCTACAAAATTCCATGCAAGGACTGCCACAAACACGACGTAAGACAACAGGAAGAAAGTTAGCCACCAGGATATACGAACACCAGCTAGCCACAAAAAGACACGGCCTTCTCTCCCTCGTAGCCCTACACACGGATTAAAAATACCAGCATTTCGACTGGGACAACACATCTATCCTGGGACAGGCTAAGCAAAGACACCCCATAGAATTCCTAGAGGCCTGGCACTCCAACCACAATGCCATAAATAAATACATAGATATACATGCCATCTGTCAACCCCTCAGAAGACGAACAGGAAATGACATCACCACAAACCCCAGGAACCCCATCGAGGAGAAAGATACAAATAGAAATCAGGAGACGACAGCTTCGCTTCACTTGGAGGTCGCCACCTAGCCAAGTAATGAAACGTCTGGATATCAAAGCTACAGCTCAGCGAGCAAACCTACACCCTACATTTTAAATCATTTTTCATGTTTATGTTGCATGAATCTGCGGTTATTGATCCACAGTTTACTTTCACTCCCTACAGGTAACATGCTGATTTCTCCAGTTGTTCATGGTTCAATGTGATGCATCCAGTGTGTGCATAACGAGAGGGAGCTTGTTTCCCACATCTTGTGTTTATCTGTGCCTTATTTCCAGCATTCATCAATAGCGAGAGCAAGGGGCGAGGGCGAGACCAATGTGTAAGTCTTTCCGTGCCCATGCACGGCACCCACATTGGCAATTCTCCACTGTGCGTTTACAGCTAGTTCTCAGTGCCCCTAAACCCACGCCCTGCCCCTTTTGAAATATCTCCATTATTTTGTGCTGTCTCGCTGTGCTCTTCTCACCAGGATGCATTACTTCTCCTCAACGTCCTTCATATTTCATCTGACAAAACATTCATTAAGAATCCCTTTGCATAAACATGCACTTCGCAGCTCTCGGTATTTGATTTTCCTGGATGTCTTTCATACGAAAAAACGTTCTCAGCACTGACTTGAAAAAGAAAATCGCGTTTCTTTTCATTATCCCAAAGCAACCTCCATTTCAACGCAGTTTAGTTAAAAGGTACAAACTATTTTTTGAGATTTTGTAATCGCGTCAATGCATATAAACTGACAATTGGAGTTCCACCTTCAATCATCTGAAAACAGCACCATTGAAAGCCGTTGATGACAGCGACGAGAGTGAGATTCGAACCCACGCGTGCAGAGCACAATGGATTAGCAGTCCATCGCCTTAACCTCTCAGCCACCTCGTCAGAGGCATCGGGTAGGCTATGACCTTATCAATAATTGAAATGCATAAATTATGCAGAGCAGCAGACATTTCTCCCGATTGTTGGTGAAATGAGAAATAACACAGTACGGTTCCAAGATGATGGTCTGACCCCTGGGTTGTGGGGCAAGTGCACTCCCACTGTCACACTATGCACACAGTGATCTGAACAAAAATGAGGAAATGAATATGTAACAAGGTCTATTGAATTCTGTGCAGATTTGAAGTCAACGGAATGAAGAACCCGAGACAGCAGGAGGTGTTCTTTCAATAAAGAGTTGGACAGAGCTCTTAAGGATAGTGGAATCAAGGGTTATGGGGATAAGGCAGGAACAGGATACAGATTGAGGATGTTCAGCCATGATCATAATGAATGGTGGTGCTGGCTCGAAGGGCAGAATGGCCTACTCCTGCACCAGCTGTCTATTGTCTATTAAACTGCCTGTCAGGAATTGTTTTCCAGACTGGAGGAGAGTGCATAGTGCTCAATATCATTATTCGGAACACCTAATTTCGGCTCAGATGTTTTTGACACGCACTTGTGAACAGAACAGCCAATTTCAAAATCCGAAATAAGGCTAAACTGACAATTGAACTCAACAATGCAAAAACCTTGAGCTGTATCATTTTCCTGGGTCGTGCGACACCAAGTCACTGTATGATCACAGCAACACAGTGAGCAAGTGTCAGAAGGAAAATGAGTGCAGTGGCAGAGCGCTTGCTGGGAATAGCAGTTGACACACGGGGAAGTGCATTTCCCACAACAGGAACACTTCCCAAACAGCGGACTGCGGTGGAAGAATTCAGAGGGGGTTTACACTTTGAAATTCGATGCCAGAGACACAATGGAGATCTGTCATTGAGTCTGTTCAAGATGAAGATTTTAAGATTTCTACAGATGCAAAACAAAATAAAAAGCTCATGGGTTAGTGAAGGCAAAAGATGAAATTGTACATTTCATCAATCTACCCATCTTTACAATGAGTACCTCACCACTTTCCTCACTCAGGGACTGAACCACTGGTGAAGATGATCATATAATCCCCGTTACTAGCAATGGAATCAGAGAAACTCGGTTTCCCAAACGTTAAGGTAAAACCAGGAATGTGGAGGTAAGCATTAATGTGTTGCTCCTGTGCTGAAGGTGACCAGTGCACTGTATCTCTGTTTCAGTATAGTGAGCTGTGCTGTGCAGAAGTTTCAATTCTGAGCCTCACATGGAGCAGCTTTAATTTGTCGTCGTGTTGAGGAATACGGACAGAAGGTGATATTGAGCAAAGCTAAGTTTATGGGAAAATACCCGTGTTTGTGGATTGAGAAACAACGTTTTCTGGACAATGACTCCTTGATCAACAAAGATACTGCAAGTATCTAAAACGTGAAGAAACATATGTGGAGAGAGAGCCGAAGGTGATTTTTCAGCAGATGGATAACGTTTCCCATGTGCCCTGCGTTAAATTCCGGGAAAATAGATGTTGAACTGGTTTCATGTTGCACAGTTTACACATGTTACACTGATGAGTCAATGAACATTCCCCACGTATCCTCGAAGACAAGGATTTCCTTTTCCATTTTAGGAGATCATTACAGCACTGAATTCCATGTGTGCATTTCATTATAACCGAAACAGTTGCAGCAAGACTTTTAAACTAAGATTTTGCTAAGATCTACTTGCATTGGTTGTCCAAAAAATTACATTCCATATTATGGTATGTTTGCAGATGAAGGCACTTTCTGATTCTTGAGCAATTATATTTAAGTTTTGTCAAAAAATTATCATTCGCCGTTCTCTCTTTCCCTTTCATTTTCCCGTTTTATATCCCGTATTTTATCTGTTTATCTTAAGTTTTCAATAATTTCAATCAATCTCGCTCCTGATTACCAATCCGAGAGAATGCCACAGTCTTGTCAATTTATATGCAGTGCCGCTGTAGGGCGCGGTGACCAAGTAGAAAGGCATTGGTCACGTGAACCAAATAAAAGGAGCCGGCTGGTGGAATCTGGCCGTTCCATCACAGTCATATTTAAAACCTTTAACATAATCTTTAGCCAAATCATATTGGCAGAAAACAAGAAAACAAAAACAAAAAAATTGCTGATGTTGAAAATCAAACAAAAACAGGCGTTGTTGGAATATTTCAGGACGTCTGGCAGCATCTGTGGACAGACGGACCCAATGGATGTCAAACGTTAACTGTGATTCATCTGCACAGATGCTGCCAGCTCACCTGTGATTTTACAGCAATTTCTGTTTTTGTTTCAGATTGGCAGATTTTGTCGCAGTCCATAAGAACAGTGCTCATGAGAATCAAACAGACAGCATGGACCTGGTCGTGTGAAATGAGACAGCAATAATGAATGAGTGGAGAGTGTTGTACTGGAAAAGTACAGCGGGTCAGGCAACATCCGAGGAGCAGGAGAATGGACGATTTCGGCATAAGCCATTCATCAGGAATTAGGCTTGTGAGTCGGGCAGAGGAACAAAGCTGAAGCCAGGTACCAATTCGCAGACACCTCCTCCTACAGACCACGATCACAAACTCTCCTCCCCTCACCAAACCATCATCTCCCAGACCAACCACAATCTCATCACCTCTGGGCATCTCCCATCCACAACCTTCAACCTCATTGTCCGTGAACCGCGCACTCCCCGATTCTACCTCCTTCCTAAGAATCACAAACCTGACTGCCCCAGTCGACATATTGTCTCATCCTGAGCCTGTCCCATCCGAATCATCTCTTCCTACATCGACACACTCCTCTCTTCCCAGTTCAGGAAATGCCCACTTACATTCGTGACACCCCTATGCACTTCACCTCCTCCAAGAATTTCGTTTCCCTAGCCCCCATCGCATCATCTTCACCATGGACATCCAGTCCCTGTACAAATCCACCTGCCATGACAGAAGTCTGCAAGCCTTCCATTTCTTAATCTCACACTATCCCAAACAGTACCTTTCCACCGACATCCGCATCCACTTGGCTGAACTGGTCCTCACAATCAACAACTTCTCTTTCCAATTCTCCCACTTCCTCTATTGACGCTGGTAGCCATGGGCACCACATACGACCTAGCTATGCCTGCCTGTTTGTTAGATACGCGGAACTGTCCATCTTTCAGAATTACACAGGCACCATCCTCCACCTGTTCCTCTGCTACATTGATGAATGTTTGGGTTCACTTGGTGCTCCAACGAGGAGGTTGCATTGCTCACCAACTTTACCAACACCTTCCACTCCGACCTCAAATTTATCCGGATCCTCTTGGCAACTTCCCTCACCTTCCTGGACCTCTCCATCACCGACTCTGGCAACTGACTAATTACAGACATATACTACAAGCTCACCGACTCCCACATGTATCTAGTCTATATCTCCTCCAACCCTATCTCGTGTAAGAACGCCATTCCTTATTCCCAATTCCTCCACCTCCAGCACATATGTTTCCAGGATGACCAATTTCACCTCAGAAAGAGCCAGTTGGTCTACTTCTTCCACGATCGCAAATTGCCTTCCCACGTGGTTGACAGTGCCCTCTGGTTCAACACCTCCATTTCACACACCACCACCCTTGAAGCCACGCCTCTCAACGCAACAAGGACAGAACCACCTGTTGCTCACCTTACATCCCATCAAACTCCGCATAAACGCATCATATTCTGCCACTGATGCCACCTCCAAACAGACACCATCACCAGAGATATATTTCGCTGCCCAGCCCTGCCAACATTCCGTAAAGACCATTCCCTCCATGACCCCCTCTTCAGGTCCATACATCCCCCCCAACCAGCCCACAACCCTCTCCTGGCATCTTTCACTGCCACCAAAGGAAGGGTGAAACTTGCACCCACACCACTCCCCTCACCTCAGCCAAGGCCCGAATGGATCATTCCACATCCATTAGAAATTCACCTTTACAGCGACCAATGTCATCTACTGAATCCGTTGCGCCCAGTGCGGTCTCCTCTACATCAGGGAGAGAGGAAACCTTCTTGCAGATCATTTCAGAGAACATCTCTGGGACACCCGCACCCACCAACTTCACCGTCCCGTGGCTGAATACTTCAACTCCCCCTCCTACCCCATCAAAGACATACAGGTCTTGGACTTCACCACTGCCAAACCGTTACCACCCAACGCCTGGAAGAGGAACACTACACCTACCGGCTTGGGACCCTAACACCACACGGGATAAATGTGAATTTGAACAGTTACCTCATTTCCCCTCCCCCAAGCCCAAGCCTTCAACTCGGCACCGTCCTCGCAACCCTTTCCATCACTGCTATTTCTGACCTATTTTCTTCTCCCTCCTATTCATCCATCTATTACTTTCCAGCTATTTCCCCTCAACCCCACACTATTTCCTTTTATCTCTCAGCCCCCACTCACAAGCCTTATTCCAGATGAAAGGCTTAAATCTGAAACCTGAATACTCCTGCTCCGCGGATGCTCCCTGATCTGCTGTGCTTTTCCAACATCACACTACCAACTCTGATCTCCAGCATCTGCAGTCCTAAATTTATCCTTCGAATTATCAATGACCTTAGAGTGAATATATCCCTCGATTGCAGTGATCACAGTGTGACTGAGTTTTCCATTTATTTTGGGTGAGGGCAGGCTGGATCTGAGACGAGCGATTAACATCTAAACAATGGGAATGGTATCAGATAGCGAAGTTAGGGCGGGCTGAAGTGAAGTGGAAAATTCTGTCAGAAGATGTGTCAGTACAACTGCATCACATCATCCAGACTGTAAAAGACACGCAGAAAGAGAAAATCAACTTCAGTGCAGGCACAATGACAGGTAAAGTGGAAAGGAGACAATACAACATACTGAGGTGCAGTGGAATTATTTATGTGAAAGGATTCGATATATAAGCTACACCTTTACATATGGACTGCCATCACATTGGAAAAAGGAATTTCCTGCAGTGTAACGGCGTCTTTTGCCTGTGACATCACAATGCTGAGAGACACTGACATAGTTTCTTCTGTAGCAGCGTGGCCTCGTAAAAGCATGATCGTCCCATTAACCAGAATTCAATACTTCAAAGCTCTCCCCTGCCCTGTACAACTTATTTGCTGCCCCTGTAGTCAGATCTCAATCGCTTGACTGTGTATCTTCTTCTGCTTCCTGCTTCATGGAAACACTTGAAACGTGAACAAATCCACTTTCCACTTTCACCAATTTTTTGCAACTCCCGAGTTGGCACAGGTACGAGTGACCGATTGGCCTTCTCGAGCGTTCTCACTCTGGTATGATCTGATTGATAAAGTGGACTGTGTCGGATCGGCAGAACGTCCCCACGCGGGACGATGCTGTTTATCCCATCCCCGTGGACTGAGCTGTCTCTAATGGCAGAGTATTCAGCCATTCCCCTCCACTTGCAGGCATTATGAGGGGATGTAAATGCGGATATGCTCTGAAGCTTCCTCTCACGGGCACAGCCAGGTGCAAGAGCGCCGCTGGAACTTAGCAACTTTGATTGCGAACTTCCTCCAAATATCATTTATTTGAGAGAGAGAAAAACGTGCTGAGCTGGTGGGAAAGAGAGAAATGGGCTGTGGACTCTCTTCCCTCAGTAAAATTCAAAGCAGTGCATTTTTGTGCTGCCCATTTGATGTTCAGAATCAATCTTCACAGAACAATCCAGCAGAAAGGCTTTTGTTTCAGAGCCGTCGGTTTCTTTGCTGCAATCGGGCATCAGTTAACATCTGAGTCCCAAATGTCCCAGATGAAGCGGCTCCGTATGAAACCCTCACTCACTGAGAACCATCCCCACAGCCAGGGGCTGCGGGGCTGCAGACAGTCTAAAGCGGAAGGGAGGATTAAAAACGAGCCATTATTTCTCCCTCTGCCACTCTGTCACAGAGACAGGGAGAGGGACGGCAGAGACGGGTGACGTCATTCACGTGCCGACAGAAGCCGTTCAGCCCATCGAGTCCACAGTAAATCTCTATCGCTTGCTTCTCTCTGAGGTTATTCATCATCAGTGCTGCTTGTTCTAATAAGAGGGAACTGTATCTGTCTGGAAATGCTGTCTCCGACAGACCGAACCACATGTCATTCACGGCTGTTCATTTCACCGGAGGACCCTGCTGTGTGATACAGCGTGGGGAAGAACTGCAAGGCGGTAAAAACAATGACTGCAGATGCTGGAAACCAGATTCTAGATTAGTGGTGGTGGAAGAGCACAGCAGTTCAGGCAGCATCCAAGGAGTTTCGAAATCGACGTTTCGGGCAGAATCCATTCATTAGGAATAAAGGCAGTGAACCTGAAGCGTGGAGGAGGCTAGAGGAGGGTGGTGGTGGGGAGAATGTAGCGTAGAATACCATGAGTGATTGGGGGAGGGGATGAAGGTGATAGGTCAGGGAGGAGGGTGGAGTGGATAGGTGGAAAAGGAGCTAGGCAGGTAGGACAAGTCCGGACATGTCATGGAGACAGTGCTGATCTGGAAGTTTAGAACTAGGGCGAGGTGGGGGACGGGGAAATGAGGAAACTGTTGAAGTCCACATTTATGCCCTGGGGTTGAAGTGTTCTGAGGTGGAAGATGAGGCGTTCTTCCTCCAGGCCTCTGGTGGTGAGGGAGCGGCGGTGAAGGAGGCCCAGGACCTCCATGTACTCGGCAGAGTGGGAGGGGGAGTTGAAATGTTGGGCCACAGGGCGGTGTGGTTGAGTGGTGCGGGTGTCCCGGAGATGTTCCCTAAAGTGCTCTGCTAGGAGGCGCCCAGTCTCCCCAATGTAGAGGAGACTGCATCGGGAGCAACGGATACAATAAATGATATTAGTGGATGTGCAAATAAAACTTTGATGGATGTGGAAGGCTCTTTTAGGGCCTTGGAGAGAGGTGAGGCAGGAGGTGTGGGCGCAGGTTTTCCAGTTCCTGAGGCGGCAGGGAAAGTGCCAGAATGGGAGGGTGGGTTGTAGGGGGGTGTGGACCTGACCAGGTAGTCACTGAGGGAACGGTCTTTGTGGAAGGCGGAAAGGGGTGGGGAGGGAAATATATCCCTGGTGGTGGGGTCTGTTTGGAGGTGGCAGAAATGACAGCGGATGATTTGGTTTATGCGAAGGTTTGTAAGGTGGAAGGTGAGCACCAGGGGCGTTCTGTCCTTGTTACGGTTGGAGGATTGGAGTCTGAGGGCGGAGGTGCGGAATGTAGATGAGATGCATTGGAGGGCATCTTTAACCACGTGGGAAGGGAAATTGCGGTCTCTAAAGAAGGAGGCCATCTTGTGTGTTTTGTGGTGGAACTGGTCCTCCTGGGAACAGGTCCGGCAGAGGCGGAGGAATTGGGAATAAGGGATGGCATTTTTGCAAGAGGTAGGGTGGGAAGAGGTGTAATGCAAGAGGTAGGGTGGGAAGAGGTGTGCAAGAGGTAGGGTGGGAAGAGGTGTGCATCGGGTCAAATCCCTGTCACATACGTGACTGTTGTTCTCATGTTTATTTTTTCTCTACGTGTGCTGAAGTAACACAGTGAGGGAGCAATTACTGTTGTCAGACATACATGTAGGGGCGTATTAAATACTGAAGTTGTGAGATTTGAGCAGTGTTTATTAACATAGACCATTCAGTGTTCGAAACTCTGGCTCAGGAATTTGACAGAGAGCGAATTTGAGCAAAGGTTGAGCCAGGGCGTTCACCCCATGACGTAACACGAGTTTCTGCGGTTGCTTTGTTGTTCACCTCATTTGTGTGTTTTGCATCATTGAGGATTTTGAAGTTGTCCCCTCTATAGAAAAGGCCTGTGCTTTTGCAACATTGTACAAAAGATGCAGCACAATAACAGCCGATGCTAATTCTGTCTACATATCCAGATATTGATCCCTGGAAACAGCATTGTGCACTCTCCTCGAGTCTGGAAAACAACTTCCTCACATATAATGTTATATTCTCGCTCTCATGGCACTTTTCATTCCATCGGCTTCTGTTTTTCACGGAATCCGATTCAATGGATCTTGTCACTGTGTGTGTACATGTGTCAATGTATGTCTGCCTCTGTGTGTGCATGCCTGTATGTCTGTGTTGGTGTGTGTCGGTGTGTGCATGTCTCTGTGCATCTCTGTGTGTCTGTGTGATAATATGTGCTTGTTTTGTGTGTGTGCGAGTGATTGTGTGTCTCTGTGTATCAGTGATTCTGCGTGTGTGTGAGGAGTTTGGGTGTCTGTGTGTCGGGGGCTTGTAAGGGTGTTTTCTATGTGTCAATGTGTGTATGCCTCTGTCTGTTTGCCAGTGTATGTGCATATCAGTATGTATCTGTGTGCCTGTGTGTGTGTGTCTGTGTTTCTGTCTGTGTGTTCCTTTGTGCATGTATGTACGTACATGTGCTTTTTGCGTGTCTGCATATGTGTTAGTTGTGTGTCTGGCTGAGTGTGTCTGTCCGTGTATGAGAGTAAATGTGCATTTGTGGGGAGGGTGGATGTCTATGTGTGTTAGTGTGCATGTTTGTTTGAGTGTGTATGCCTGTCTGTGTGTGAGTATGTGTGTGTGTGTGGGCAGTGTGGGTGTCTCTGTGTGGGGAGTGTGGATGTTTTCGAGCGTGGGAAGCATGGTTGTCTTTGTGTTTGTGTGTGTGTGTGTCTGTGTGTGTGTTTCTGTGTTTGTGTGTCTGTGTGTGTTTCTGTGTCTGTGGGTGCGTGTGTGTCTATGTCAAAGAGTGTGGTGCTGGAAAAGCACAGAATTTCAGGCAGCATCCAAAGAGCATGAAAGTTGGAATTTCGAGCATAATCTCATCATTAGTAACGAGGCTTGTGGACCATGTGGGCCGAATGATAAATGGAAGGGGATGGTGCTTGGGTAAGGCAGCTGGGAAGGCGACAAATAAATGATGGTGGAGTGAAGGTGATAGGTTGGAGCAAAGAGTGAAGTGGATAGTGGGAATGAAGACGGACAGGTAGCACAGTTCAAGAGGGAGGTGCCGAGTTGGAAGGATGGATCTGGGATAAGTTCTGAAGTGGGGTTGGAATGAAGAAACGAATGAAATCTGTGTCTGTGTGTGTTCTGCGGGTGTGTGTGTGTGTCTGTCTGAGTGCATGCGTATGTGTGCATGTATGTATATATATCTGCATGAGTGTAAGCATTTTGTGTGCGTGTGTGTGTGTGTCATGTGTGTGTGTATGTCTCTTTGTGTGTGTGGCTCTCTGCATCTCGGTGTGTGTCGCGTGTGTGTGTGCATTTGTAAGTGCGTGTGTAGGGTGGCTATAGGTATGTGAATCTGTATGTGAGTGTCTGTGTGCAGCTGTATATGTCTGTGTGCAAGTGTCTCTGTGTGTGCACACGTTTGTAGTGTGTGTGTAAGTGTGTGTGGCGGTGGCTATAAGTATTGTGTATCTGTGCATGAGCGTCTGTGTGCAGCTCTATGTGTGTACATGCCTGTGTGTGTGTGCGTGTTTGTAGTGTGTGTGTGTGCGTATATGTGTGTTGATGGTGCTCTCAGTTTGGATGGTGCTGTGAGCTGATACATTCCCTCTGTCCTTCCGAAACTGAATCCCTATGATTTTCGCCCTCCATTACCACCTGTACAGAGGGGTGGGGAGACCAGCAGAGTCTGAGAGCGACAGAAAGCTCAGCAAGTCGGTCACCATCTGTGGGCAGAAATGGAAGTTAATGTTTTGGGTTGAGTACCCCTTCCTCAGAAACTCATGTCAGGGGGATAGTACATCACATTAACACCACAGTGACTTCCAGACTCGCCCTACACTGATACACACAGTTAAACACACACGAACACAGAGACATAGAGACACTCACTCATACACTGACACTAATACAGACATGGAGTGTCTGTCAGTATTTCTCTTGCTCCGGTAACTTTGTCAATATATCACTTGGACTCTGGAATGTGTCAGTTTTTTTCAGTCTGTTCATGGTGAGTGTTTTTGTATTGTGCTTGTTCACACTAGTGAGAGAGTCAGTAAGTATTAGTGGAGAGTGATTTTAGGACAATTTCATTGCTTGCCGAAACCAAACCTGGAAGAATTGTAAAGTGTGTGGAGGACAGTGTGGAACTCCAAAAGGGCAGTGACAAATTGGTGTAGTGTTCTGTTTTATGGCAGATGAGCATCAATGCAGAGCAGTGTGAGATGATGCACTTTGGTAGGAATAACATTGACAGACAATATAAAATATCTGTACAGTTATAAAAGGGCTGCAGGAGCACAGGATGCTGGATATATATGAGGACAGATTATTGGACATGGCAGGACAAGGGAGGAGAGCAGTAAATGTCACAGATTATTTTCAGTATTTGAGCTTTTTACAGGAGGAGGTATAGGAGGGAGCCTCCGTGCTCCCTTCCTGGGAGGTAATGGTGACGATGTGTTGTGAGCCCACCCTCCGGCCACCGAGATGGTGGAGTTTCCATTTGTACCAGCTCGACACAAAAGAGAGATGGCATCAGGGCCACGGCTTCTACGTTGTGCCGGGGGAAACGGAACTGCCAGTGGGTTTAAAGTGAGAATTGCCCTTCACTGAACATTGCTCCTTACTCGTTTGGTGAGATGTGGATGTTTCAGAATCTCCACACGAGGCATCCCGGTCCTCTCCAACTCGTAGCAGGGTCGTCCCCATGTGGTGGTGGCATGAGGGAGCGGATATCGGGCACTCCACAACCCGGCTTGACCATTTCTGTCCTATTGCAGGCTGTTTCTCCTGGAATGGTACAAAGGGAGGGAGGGAGGGAAGGTTGCAGTGGGTGGCCCTGCTCTTAGTTCTGGTGTAGGTGTGGCAGGGGAAATGGTGAGGTGTCAGGAGGGAGTTAGTCCATAGTGTTACGTCCATGTTGCGTTATTAGTGTGGGTGGTATAGTGGAGGGAAATTAGGAGAGAGAGAGAGAGAGAGAGAGAGAAGGTGAAAGAGTGAGAGTGGTGGAGCATGAGCCTAGTTCGGGGGTCGGTGCGATAACAAATATACAGTGAGTGCGAGGGAGCAGAGAGAATACAGTGACCCTTACCCTGACAGAGTGGGGAAGGTTATTGATGCTTGTCCTGTATTGCTATACATTTCCTCAGACCGCAGATACAGCACTGAGCTGGGTGGTGAGCTCGGACAATGCTCAGGGGGTCTGGTGGTGTGGGTCCCTCTGGGAAGAGAATGGTCTAACTCTCTACTAGCCCATCCACCAGGTCTTCCAAACCCCTGTTCAAAAAACCGTGTTGTAATTGTCCCTTATCTGCCATGCTCAGGGTAAACTGTGCAAGGCAACTTCTAACTAAGAAAGCTCAACCGTCTGCCCATTGGCCTTTTGAAGATGGCACCAGTGCCAGAGATCACGGAATATCCAGGGGCATCCGAGCGATGGTGAGTACCTCCAGCCATGGTGGGTGTGAGAATCGGGCTGGTATTGAATAAGAGGGACACCATGGGGTGGAGTGGGTAGTTAATGAGGTGAGTTTGATAAGATAGCACCAGAAACTTGCTCAGCCTCGTACAGACAATCCATCTGTCACATTCAATGAAAACGTCACTGAGACAAATTATTCTTAGATTCAGACCAGTGAGTCATAGATTCTGTTGAAACCACTAACAGTCACAAAGCTGCAGTTGCTTGTCCAATGCTCTCCATCACAGAGACGGACATAAACTTGACCTACCCTTGGGAAACGAGGTAGGGCAGGAGATTGAGTTATCAGTGGGGAAGCACTTTGGAACAAGTACTCATAATTCTATTAGTTTTAAAACAGAGATGGAAATGGATGAAGTGGATCTAAAAGATAATGTTTTAAATTGGAGGAAGGCTAATTTGATTATATTAGGCAAGAACTTGGATAGGGTAAATGGACAAAGTCTTTTCTCTAGGGTCCGAGAGTCCAGTACGAGAGGGTATAGGTTTGGGGTGAGAGGGGAAGGATATAAAAATGACTGAAGGGACAATATTTCACACAGAGTGTGGTACGTGTATGGAATGAGCTTCTAGAGGAAGTGGTGGTAGCTGGTACAATTGCAACATTTAAGAGGCATTTGGATGAGTGCATGAATAGGAAGGGTTTGGAGGGAAATGGGCAGGATGCTGGCAGGTGGGATTGGATTGGGTTGGGATATCTAGTCGGCATGGATGAGGTGGACCGAAGGGTCTGTTTCCATGCTGCACATCTCTATGACACTATGACTCTAACTTCCAAACTGGATTGGAATCGATATTCACAGATAAGGGGCCAGCTCAGAAGTGGGAAGCCTTCAAAAATGAGATATCAAGAGCCCAGAGACAGTATGCCCCTTTTAGGGTGAGGGGTAAGGCTGGAAGGTGTAAGGAATTGCTGGCAGATTGGAGACATTGATGGCCTGGTCACGGGTAAGAGGGATGCCAATGTCATATACGGATATCAGGAGTCGATGTTTTTACAGTATTCATTCACGGGATGAGAGTATAACTGGCTTAGACTGCATTTATTACCCATCACTAATTGCCAAGAGGCAGTTAACAGTTAACCATATTGTTGTGGGTCTGGAGTCACATGTAACCTAGACCAGGTAAGGATGGCTGTTTGCTTCCTTCAAGGGCATCAGCGAACGAGTTGGGTATTTCAAACAATCAAAACTAGATATATCATCGTCATCAGCCTCTGAATTCCAGATTTAAAGTGACTGTCGAGAAGAGTCTATCGCCAGTAGAAGTATAATTAAAAGGGAAATCCGGAGGCCATAAAGGGGGCTTGAGATAGCTTTGACAAATAGGGTTAAGGAGAATTCAAAGGTACTGTACAAACAGATTAAGGACGAAAGAGTAACACGGGAGAGTTTTGGGTCACTTAAGGATCAGCAAGGCTTCCGATGTGCAGAACAACAGGAGATGGAGGCGATACTAAACAAGCACCTTGCATCAGTATTTACTGTGCAGAAGGATATGGAAGCTAAGGAGCTTCCGAAATTAACAGTGACATCTTGAAAAGTGTCTGTATTACAGAGGAAGAGATGATGTTGTTCGTAAAGCCTGTAAAGATGGAAAAGTCCCCAGGACCTGATAAGCTGTAACCTCGAACTCTGTGGGAAGCTAGGGAAGGGACTGCTGGGTCACATGCTGAGATACTTGTATCATTGATTGTCACAGGTGAGGTGCAGGAAGGTAGGAGGTTTGATAACGTGATGTCATTACATTAAAAACATTAAGAAGGATGGTAAGGAAAAGCCGGTGAGCCTGACGTCAGTGATGGGCAAGTTGTTGGTATGGATTATGAGGCACAAGATCTGCATGCATTTTGAATGGCAAGGACTGATACGGAATCGTCAACGTAGCTTTAAGCACAGGAAATGGTGTCTCACGAAATTGACTGAGATTTTGTGAAGAAACTGACTAAGAGGATTCATTGAGGCAGAGGTGTACATTGCGATATAGACTTCATTAAGGCATTTGACAATGTTCTACATGGTAGACTGGTTAACTAGGTTAGTTCACATGGAATGCACATGGAAAACTAGCCATGTGGATACAAAATTGGCTCGAAGGTCGGAGATAGAGTGTGGTGATGGAGGATTGCTTTTCGAACTGGTGGGTTGTAACCAGTGGTGTGCGACAAGTATCAGTGCTGGGTCCACTGTTTTTCATTATTTATATAGATCATTTGGATGTGAACACAGCAGCGATAGTTGGTTAGTTTGCAAATGACACCAAAACTGATGTTGTTGTGGACACACAGAAGGTTTTCATCAGAGTAAAACGAGATCTTGATCAGGTGGGCTGATCGGCTGAGGAGCAGCGAATGGTGTTTAGTGCAGATAAATGTGAGGCACTGCATTTTGGAAATGCAAATCAGGGCAGGATGTAGACACTTAATGGTAAGGTCCTTTGGAGTGTTGCTGAACAAAAAGGTTTTGGAGTGTAGGTTCAAAATTCCTTGAAAGTTGTGTTACAGTTCGATAGAATACAGTAGCAGCCATTTGGCATGCTTGCCTTTATTGGTCAGTGCTTTGACTATATGAATTGGGAGGCCATGCTGCTGCTGTACAGCACATTAATTCGGTTATTTTGGAGTATTGTATGCAATTCTGGTCTCCCTCCTATCAGAAAGATATTGTGAAACTTGAAGGGAGACAGAAAAGATTTACAAGGATGTTGCCAGGATTTGAGCTGCAGGGAGAGAGTGAGTAGGTTGGGGTGATTTTTCTTGGAGTATGAGAGGCATATGTAGTGTTAATAGGCATATCTCTTTCGCAAAACTAGAGTGCATGGATTTCAGGTGAGACCCAAGGACCAAGTTTTTCTAATACAGAATGGTGCATGTGTGGAATGAGCTACCAGTGGAGGTGGTGGTGCCTGTTATGATTACAACATTTAAAAGGCATTTGGATGGGTACATGAAGAGGAAGGGTTTACATCGAAATGTGCCAAGTGCTGGCAAATGGGACTAGTTTAATTTGGGATATCCCATCGGCATGGACAAGTTAGACTGAAGGGTCTGTTTCTGTGCTGTACATCTCTGAGAGTCTATGATTCTGTCTGAACTCACACCAGTATACTATTAATTCACCATTGCCGGAAATACCCGCCTATGTTACTTGATGCTATCGAAATGTCTTCACTTCAGCATTTTTAAACATGCGAACACATCCATCCGCAACACCGACTCTGAGTCTCTCTCCATCCGTCTATTTCCCAAATCCGTCCCATTTGTTGTATTTAAACTGTTGTAATTTAAACTGAGCATCAGCTTCCAACATTAAGCTGCTTAGAAACAATGTTCAAAAAGTATAGCTTGTGTTTTATTTGACTTCCCGGTGTCCTGCTCTGTGCTCCATGTTGGATAGTGGACTTCCAGCAGTTTTGATGCACACCTTTCTAACTTGCTCTGCGCCGATCAATTGAACGCCTGTGGTAATCACTCTCTACTGATCATGTGCTCAGTAACACAATGAATCGCTTGCACTGTTACTGATCCAGAAGAGCCTTCTCACTAGCACTTGAGTGACAGTGGAAAAGCTGGGGACGGTTTCCTGGAGGCTGTGCTTTAAGCTGCTGTGGAAATTCAGGAAGACCAGATGCTTTGGTGACCCACTCTGGATGATTCATGGTGACTGTAGTGACAGCATCTGCAACATGACCATCAAAAGGAGCAGAGACTGCAGAGAGGGGAATATCTTAAAAATGGAATGAAGGAATCACAATCAGATCAGAGAATAACTGCCTCCTATCCCTGTGTCCCAGTCTCGAGCAGTTGAGTGACTCCCTCCTGTTCCTGTGTCCCAGTCTCGAGCAGTTGAGTGATGGCCTCCTGTTCCTGTGTCCCAGGCTCGAGCAGTCGAGTGACTCGCTTCTGTTCCTCTGTCGAAGTCGAGAGCAGTTTAATGACTGGCTCCTGTTCCTGTATTCCTGTTTCCACCTGCTGCCCGTGATTAACAGGCTCCAATAGCTGTGTGCTATCCGCCTGCTGCCCTTCAGTAACATGCTCCAATACCTGTGTGCTAACCTCCTGCTACCCCTGAGTAACAGGCTCCAATAGCTGTGTGCTCACCTCCTGCTGCCCCTGAGTAACAGGCTCCAATACCTGTGTGCTCACCTCCTGCTGCCCCTGAGTAACAGGCTCCAATAACTGTGTGCTCACCTCCTGCTGCCCTTCAGTTACAGGCTCCAATACCTGTGTGCTAACCTCCTGCTACCCCTGAGTAACAGGCTCCAATAGCTGTGTGCTAACCTCCTGCTACCCCTGAGTAACAGGCTCCAATAACTGTGTGCTCTCCTCCTGCTGCTCCTGAGTAACAGGCTCCAATAGCTGTGTGCTCTCCTCCTGTTGCCCTTCAGTAACAGGCTCCAATAGCTGCATGCTCACACCCTCCTGCCCCTGAGTAACAGGCTCCAATACCTGTGTGCTCTCCTCCTGCTACCCCTGAGTAACAGGCTCCAATAGCTGTGTGCTCTCCTCCTGTTGCCCTTCAGTAACAGGCACCAATAGCTGCATACTTACACCCTCCTGCCCCTGAGTAACAGGCTCCAATAGCTGTGTGCCCTCCTCCTGCTGCTCCTGAGGAACAGGCTCCAATAGCTGTGTGCCCTCCTCCTACTACCCCTGAGTGACAGGCTCCAATACCTGTGTGCTCTCCTCCTGCTGCTCCTGAGTAACAGGCTCCAATACCTGTGTGCTATCCTCCTGCTGCCCCTGAGTAACAGGCTCCAATACCTGTGTGCTCTCCTCCTGCTGCTCCTGAGTAACAGGCTCCAATAACTGTGTGCCCTCCTCCTGAGTAACAGGCTCCAATAGCTGTGTGCTCTCCTCCTGCTGCTCCTGACTAACAGGCACCAATACCTGTGTGCCCTCCTCCTGCTGCCCCTGAGTAACAGGCTCCAATACCTGTGTGCTCACCTCCTGCTGCCCTTCAGTCAAGGCTCCAATACCTGTGTGCTAACCTCCTGCTACCCCTGAGTAACAGGCTCCAATAGCTGCGTGCTAACCTCCTGCTACCCCTGAGTAACAGGCTCCAATAACTGTGTGCTCTCCTCCTGCTACCCCTGAGTAACAGGCTCCAATAGCTGTGTGCTCTCCTCCTGTTGCCCTTCAGTAACAGGCACCAATAGCTGCATGCTCACACCCTCCTGCCCCTGAGTAACAGGCTCCAATAGCTGTGTGCCCTCCGCCTGCTGCTCCTGAGGAACAGGCTCCAATAGCTGTGTGCCCTCCTCCTACTACCCCTGAGTGACAGGCTCCAATACCTGTGTGCTCTCCTCCTGCTGCTCCTGAGTAACAGGCTCCAATACCTGTGTGCTATCCTCCTGCTGCCCCTGAGTAACAGGCTCCAATACCTGTGTGCTCTCCTCCTGCTGCTCCTGAGTAACAGGCTCCAATAACTGTGTGCCCTCCTCCTGAGTAACAGGCACCAATACCTGTGTGCCCTCCTCCTGCTGCCCCTGAGTAACAGGCACCAATACCTGTGTGCCCTCCTCCTGCTGCTCCTGAGTAACAGGCACCAATACCTGTGTGCTCTCCTCCTGCTGCCCCTGAGTAACAGGCTCCAATAGCTGTGTGCCCTCCTCCTGCTGCTCCTGAGTAACTGTCTGCAATATCTGTTTGCTCTCCTCCTGTTGCTACTGAGTAACAGGCTCTAACAGCTCTATGCTCACCAGCTGTTACTGTGTAATGAAACTGATGGACTGAATGGCCTTTTGACATTCCAATCAGTTCGTATTGACTGAAAATCTTTCTGCTTTTTTTGTAAAATACCATCAAAATCAGAATGTTGCATTTATATTTTATTTCTCATTAACTAAGCAATCGTGCTAACTGACTCTGCTTTTGTTATACTGGTCTGAGAAGCTGAACGGGTAACAGTTTCAAGAGGCTGATCAGTTCCTCCTGTCCCTCTGTAACAGGCCGAAAGGCCTATGTCTTCCTATGTCTCTATAGAAGGCACTTGGGGACAGAATTGTTTCTCCCTGTTCCTGAGCAGCAATTTCAATGTGCTGAATGGTGCCTCGAAGTTATGAAATGGTTTGATACCAGGGCATTTCAAACTACGAGCAGCATTACTCAAGTATCTAGAAACGTCCCTACAAGGCATTTTATGCATCTGATCTGTTATTCTTTCCCTGTCTCCTTTTTACAAACAGGATGGAACATATACAATCCTACAATGTTCCAGCAATACTCCTACACACAAGGAAGAAAGATTAAAAAAGATTGAAAGGTTTATGATCTATCCCTCGGCAACAGTCATCCACTCAGTCCAGACTGAGTAAATGTTCCCTTTTATTGGGATGTGTAAAATGAGGTAAGGAACTGGTTAACTGAAGCTGTTTGTTTGGTGACTGTGATTAATGTCAGTCTCCAGAGATTGTACTTATCCCAGTGGAGGGTTTACATATTTTAATGATAAAATGGACACCGTTAAATGTGTTCTCCCATAGTATGAGTGGGTGTCTCACCGACAGCACTCACAGGGATCAGCAGCTGCAGAGACAGGGGAATGGGAGATCTGACTCTGAGAACTTTAGACTGGAATGTAACAACAATGGACAGGAGTTTATCCTCTTATGTATGGATTCTTTCTACACATCATTCCTGGCCATTACCATTGCGGATCGAATATGCACTTTACATTATTCAATATTTTTATTATCCTACCCTGGCTATTATTGGTGTACCTGGTAAGTTTCACTGTCCATTTATTATTTGCATTAATCATGTGTGACTGTATTATTTTTCTTTACATTTACTCTACTGTGTAAACATTCACTCTCCAAACCACCAGGAACAACTTTCCTTCTTCAGTTCGGGCACTGTGCCTTGTCGGTTGACCTACTCAGTTTCAGCTATGGAACACAATTCATTGTATCACAGCCCTAGTTCAATATTGAAAGCTTGGAGGTCACTGTCTTCTGTTCTGGTTACAAACACCATTTCGTTCCTCTGACTTCATCTCATCCCTGGCCATTATCTGAGGCTGAAACACACGAGTCACAACTATGGTGATCCCTTTGTCCACGAGCTGATTCCGAACCCATATCTGAATCATTCCTATTTGTAATTGTTAACGTCTCCTGAATATACTTCACTGGCTTATTCTATCTGCGATTTGAACACTGAGCTATGAAATGTAGTCTTAATGATCCCAATAATCTGCTGCTGACACTCCCAAATTCAAACCTGCAAATCTGAGTCGACATTCCAAGGCTCAGTTCTCACCTCACACCAAAATCCCATCATTTCTTTGAGGATCGATTTATATTTTTGCTGGGTCTGGCAATGCCTTTAATTTAATATTTTGAACCACATCGTTTCCTCTGTCTGTGGCACAATCCTCAGTGTCTCTATATTGATTACCCAAACCCTTGTCACTTGTTCTCATTTAAACTGATTCCGTCCATGTGTGTTCTCTCTCAAACAATTTTCATATTTATCGCCACCAAAACACACACATACGCATACACATACACACTCTCTCTCTCTCTCTCTTTCTCTCTCCCTCTCTCTATATTTTCCAGCAACACATTTTTAAGCTCTGATCTCCAGCATCTGCAGTCCTCACTTTCTCCCAGTTTATGGAGTACTCCACTAGCATGGTCTGCACAGCTCTCCATTCTGGCTAGTTCCTTGTCCCAGCTTATGATATCTGGGTTGGTTCTGTGAGGCCGATTCGGATTTTGATGTAACGAAGCAGTTCAACTGATCTGCCAATGTTTTCATTTGATGTTCTCATTTTTGTGATTGGACCCACCATTGTCTCACTTCTCCAGTTATTCTCACTCCCCTGTCTCCTTATCCATATTTTCGCAACATGTTATCAGTTAATTAATTGTTTGTTTTTCTGTATCGTTCCCTGGTGTTTTATTTTTGGCTTCTGAGTGTATCGAATGCTGACATTGTGAAGCTCTGAAAGAATGAAATAGTGTGTATTGGGCAGTTGTTCACTTCCTGGTGTGTCCCATGTGCTTATCTTTGTTGGACAAGGTGTTCCACTAGCTTTGAGAGATGTACCTGTCCACTCAACGACTGTGTTTGCCGCTCTCAGCTGACCGTGCAGTCAATAACACGAGGGAACCCCGCGACAACCATTATAAAGGAAAAGGCATCTAACTTGTAACTGAGGAGCTTCTGACTGTCTCCTGTTATTGAAACATTCGTGGATGGGCTTGGGATGGTTTGCAGGAGGTCGTGCTGTGAGCTGACTCTCACATTCAGAGAGACCTGATGATTTGGTGACCCAAATCTGGATGGAGCATTGCGACTGTAGTTGCAGCATCTGGGTCTGTAACATGAACAACAAAGAATGAGCAGAGATTCAGAGAAGGAAAACTCTGAAACCACGGAGTGAGTGTGTGGGGAAAGGAATCTGCCAAATCTGGCTGTGTCTTAACGTAGGTACACACGCCGTCTCGCTCTCCCCCGACATACACCCATGCACCTCTCCCTCTTCTTCCCGCGCACATTCACACTCCCCTCATCCATACTAATAAATCATATTTTCTCAAAAATATACAATTTGTATACAGTCAGTCAATGCGGTATTTTATAAACTCATACTTTGCAAATAAAATCAGTCTGACTCCAGGAGAAGACAAAGACAGACTCGAAACAAGACCTCACGCCTGTATAACATAGTCTGTCCGGAGGGGTCCATTCCTTTACATCGTTAGTACCTTAAACTATCTCCAGGCGTGACTTGAAATAAATTCTCAGGTTTGCATATTAATCAATCAAAACCTGCACCTCCATTCTAACTGATAAAAGGTTTGGGAGACATCTTCGATGTGTTAAATTCACGTCCATGTGTTGTATAACCCTTTGATCTTTTCCTTATAAATTATATGTCTAAGGTCTTCTGCTCTCACTAACACCTGATGAACGAAGAGCGGGACTAAAGCTTGTGTTTTTCAAAATAAAACTATTGGACTATAACCTGGTATCTTGCCATTTCTAACGTTGTCCAACCCAGTCCAAACCAGCACCTCCATATCATAGCTTTTGTTCATTAGCGCCTCTCCAACAAATTACATTTTCCTTATCCCATTTGCTTTTGTTTTGCATATTAACCTTTTGTGAGGCACGTTATGCAATGCCTTCAGGAAGTCCAGAACTAAGACATCAATAGGATCCCCTTCATCCACCATGTTTGTCAGATTTGTTGTTAAAACATAAGTCAAAAAAAAAACCTGACTTATCCTTCAGTAAATCATGTTGACTGCGATGGATTGTGGTTTGATTTGAACATTTCCTGTTTTTAATTCCTTAATTACTGATTTTAACAATTTGTCTTCAATTCCCAATCGTTTGTTCATCCCTTTTCATTCCCTAGTGAAGTTGGCTATTCGAAGTTCTTCCCTTTCTATAACCTCGACATTCCCTTTCAATTCACAAGGTTGTAAATGATCTGCTGCAATTGGTGTGTAAGAGGCAAGAGTGGCTGAATGGACTCATTCTGTTCCTGCTTTACACACTTGATGGGTTGAATGTCCTCCTGGTTTTCCTACATTATAGTCTCGATGGACTGAATATCCTCCCAGTGTTCCTTCATTATCTTCTCGATGGCTTGCATGTCTTGATCCTGTTCCTGCTGAAGCCACTCAAGGTCTCAATGTCCTTCTGTTGCTCAGTGACAGGTTTGGGGACTTACGGAATCTCCCTGCTGTTAAGTCACATTTCGAGGGCTGAATT
Source organism: Chiloscyllium punctatum (assembly GCF_047496795.1). NCBI lineage: Eukaryota > Metazoa > Chordata > Chondrichthyes > Orectolobiformes > Hemiscylliidae > Chiloscyllium > Chiloscyllium punctatum. Next base: position 67,958,130 of record NC_092766.1, read on the forward strand.
GTGCAGGCACGTTGTGATGCCCACAATGAGTAGCTCAGTGGTTAGCACGACTGCCTCATAGCACCAGAGATTCGGGTTCAATTTCAGTCAGGAGTTACTGTCTCACATTTTCCTTGTGCCTGCAAGGGTTTCTACTCCAGTTTCCTCCCAGCCCCACGATGTGCAGGTAAGGTGCATTAGTCAAAGAAAATGCCAGGTAACAGAGATTGGGTGGGGAGCAGGGGGGTATAGTGTGATTTAAATGTGGTGGTCTTCGGAGGATTAGTTTGCTGTCGATGGGTCAAATGGCCTGCTTCCACGTTGTAGGAATTCTACGTTTTACACCTTCATTGCACAAATCAGTTGGGGGAATATTCTCTGAGTTAATTCCAATCTCCCCAGTGAGGAGATAAATTCTGTACACACTGCTCCAGATGTGGTCTCACCGAGATCCTGTACATCACCAGCAGCACTTCACCAGCCTGCTGTAAGGTTCCCATCCAGGTTAGAGCAGTCTCAGTTGTTTGGGGGAATACACAGCATTGTTGAAAGATTATTGTCCTTCTCTACTTCACCAGCATAACTGGAGATCTGGTGAAAATGTCATAATGACACTTGAGAGAAATGGGTAGGATGTGGTGAGATGACATCAATGTTGAGATATGCCTCACCAAACATCTAGCCTGAACCTGCCATTAATCTCCCCAGAGCCCATGTCACTCAGATTCCAAAGAATCTGGTAAGGTGGAGCTCAGAAACAGCAAGCAGAAGCAAACATTTATGGGAGTTATACCTCAAAGCCAAAATTGTGATACAAATGCTGTTTATATTGCAGAACAGGAAATTACATATCCAAGTTTTGTGGGTACTACAATAAAAATGGGTAGCTTCAAGTAATATCGGAACAATGTTAACCCAAGTGAATTTTAATGCTGGGGAAATGGATTTCATGAGGGTGTATGAGATGGGTTGCTTTAACAGTATTTTCAGCACCAGCTAGAGTTCAGACTGTTTTGAAATTGGTGTTGTGTGATCAGAGAACAGAAAAAAATGACAGGGAAACTAACCAGTTACTTAGTGTCTGTCTTCATGGAGGAAATAACAAGTGATCATGGGACTTGTGTAACTAAACGCTAAAATCATCCATATCAGTGATGAGGTAGTATTTGAAAACATATGTGGATTGAGGATTGATAAGTCTGACAGACTCGATGTAATTCATACTGAAATTTCAGAGAAAGCAGCAGTGCATAGATTGATTGCATTGAGGATCATTGTATTTTTCCATGTCCAATTTGGAAGATAATGAATGCATTCCAAGGATTTAGGAAAGAAAGAGGAGAGCGAGAGTGGAGACCTACAGAGCAGCTAACCTGATATCCACAGTAGGGAATCTGTTGAAATTTATTAAAAAGAATCTGATATTGCACAATTAGAGAACAATAGCAAACGTCAAAGAATGATGCTAGATTTCTGATAGGGTAGTCAAAATTTGCAAACTTTTTGCTTGAAGATAAGCCTTGTGAATGTAAACAATGGAAAACCAGTGAATATGCTATAGTTGGATACTCAGGAGGATTTTCAAGAACTCATGCAGTAAGTTAACAGAGAAAAAAAAGTACACTAGGAGAAACATACGCAAATTGAGCAAGGTAAAAGTTAGGTTTGATTTTGTTTAAAGAGAATCAGTATATAGGCGGTGTAGAGCTCCATGCTCTCTCTCCACGGATGCTGTCTGACTCACTGTGATATCTACCACGTGTGGGTTTAAGTACAGATTGCAGATTCTACAGTAATTTATTCCGACTAGAAGTAAAGATATTCTGCGCGAGTTACACAGAGTGTTGGTGAGACTGTACATGAAGTATTGTTTACAGATCTGATGTCCTAATCTAATTAAAATTTCTGGCAGAAGAGAGTCTATGCTCCTGTGATTGCATGGTGTGAATATGAATTCGTCGGTTTCTGAAGAGATTATTAACAAGAGTTATAAGTGTGAACTGTCAAAGGAAAAGGTAAGAGAAAACAAGTGCAACTTTGTTACAGTCTGAACCCAGAGAATGCAGCATTACAGCAGGGAAGTGACAGAACTGTGAAGCAAATACATTAGTTCTGTCTTCACAGAAGAAATAAAAACAAACAAGTCAAATCTTCCCAGCAATACTGGGAAACCTTAGTCTCGAGGGATAAAGAATGAGATTAATAAATAAATGTATTGGGATAAATTATTGGGACTTAAAGTATGGTTGAACTCAGCATACAGATGGAAGGTAAGAAGACAAAATCCAACACCAGAGTATTGTGCTTAAATAAAGGAGACTACGATAGAATGAGGGAGGAGTTAGCTAAAGTTGGTTGAAAGAAAAGACTTTAAGGTGGAACTGTTGATGAACACTGGCTGGCTTTCAATGCAATTTTTCCAAGTGCTCAGTAACAGTATATAAGAGGGAAATGGAAGGATTGAAGGAAAATGGTAATCTGTCGTGGAAGTCTCAGAAAATAAGGGAAGCTATCAAATAACTGGCATAAATAATGACAAAGACCACTGGGAAACTAAAAGACTTGGAAAAATATTAACGTCAAAAGAAAGCAACAAAAAAAATCAAAAACATCAGGTAGATTATGAGAGTAAACTACCTCAGAATATAAAGACAGGTGCCAAAAGATTCTATAAATAAATAAAACAATAATAGTGGCTAAGGTAACCAATTTTCCTTTAGAGGGTGAGAAGTGAGATTCAGTAATGGGGTATGAGCAAATGGCCGAGGATTTGAGCACATATTTTGTCGATCTTGTCTGTGACATGCATTAGTAACATGCCAGTAATTGTCAATGCGATGAAGGTAGGTGAGGACCTGGAAACAATCATTCCCACGACAGAGATAGTGTTGATCAATCTAATGGAGCTAAAGGTAGATCAGTCTCCTGGCTCTGATGGAATGCATCACAATTTACTAACAGAGGTAGTGGGAGAAATAATAAATGCATTTGTGGAAATCTTTCTAAATTCACTGGACTCTATTGCACTTCCAGCAGATTGGAAAACAGGAAATTAGACGCCACTGTTTAAAAAGAGATGTAGACAAAGGTGGGGAACTATAGACCAGTTAGCCATTAAGTGTCGTGGGGAAAATATTTCAATGTGTAATCAAGGAATAAATAGCAATGCATCTCGACAGGAATCGTCCCATTGGGCTGACATAGGATCAGTTCATGAAAGGAAAGTCATGCTTAACTAATTTACTAGAAATCTATGAAGACATTATGACCACAGGGACCCAGTAGATGCGGAGTACCGAGATTTACAAAAGGCATTCGACAAAATGCCGCCAAAAAAGCTGCTGCATAAGGTAAAGATGTGTGGTATTCCGGGTAATGCATGAACATGGATAGAGGATTGGATAACTAACAAGAAGCAATGAGTGGGAATAAATGAGTGTTTTCTGGTTCCTGCTCATTGACTAGTGGTATGCCTCAGGGATCAGTGCTAGGATTACAATTATTCACAGCTTACATGGACGATTTGTAGTTGGACATCACGTGTAGTGTTTCAAAGATTGCAGATAATACTAAAATGAGTGTCAGAGCAAAGTGTTCAGTGGAATGTTAAACTTTACGAAGGAACATAAATAATTAAGCTAGTGGGCAAAGGTCTGGCAGACGGAGTACAATTGTAATAAATGCAAAGTCATCCATTTTGGTCGGAATACCAGTGAAAAGGACTATTGCTTGCATGCTAAAACAAATACAGCATGTTTATGTGCAGAGGGACTTGGGTGTCCTTGTGCATGAATCACAGAAGTTGGTCTGCAGGTGCAACAAGTAATTAACGAGGCAAATAGAATTGCTAAAGGGATTGAGTTTAAAAGCAGGGAGGTTATGTTGCAGCTGTACAAGGTGCTGGTGAGACCACACCTGGAGTATGATGTGCAATTTTGGTCTCCTCACTTGAGAAATGATGTCCTGGCACTGCGGTGGATACAGAGGAGGTTCACTAGGTTGGTTCCGGAGTTGAAGGGGTTCACTTATGAGGAGAGACATAGTAGACTGTAATTATATATTGATTGGAATTTGAAAGAACGAGGGAGGATCTGATAGAAACATATATAATTATGAAGGAAATAGATCAGATAGAAATAGAGAGGACGTCTCCAGTAGAAGGTGAAACTAGGAAAAGAGGGCAACGTCTCAAAATTAGGTCGAGCAGATTCAGGACTGAATTCAGAAGGAACGTCTTGACCAAGAAGTTTGTGAATCGGTGGAATTCCCTGCTGAGTGAAATAGTTGAAGCTTTGTCATTGAATGTGTTTGAAGCTCAGATAGATATTTTTTTGAGAAGTAAAGGAACTAATGGTTATGGTGAGGGGACGGGCAGGTAGAGCTGAGGGCATGAAATGATCAGCCATGTTCTTATTAATTTTCCTAGTTCGTATGTAATGGGTCAACATGAAATGGGAATCATATTTGAGAAACCGACTGGTCTATACATACGGTGAAGCAATGGATGCAGTGCATTTGGATTTTCAGAAAGATTTTGGTAAAGATTCTGGCCTCGTATGCAAAGTAAAATGTTAGAGGTTTGGCCCTAAAAAATGAACATGATTTTCGAATGGGAGAGCTGACAGGAAACAGTGAACAGGAATAGAACAGTCTGTTTTGAAGTGCAAGGATCTTTGGTGTCGCAGGGATCGTTGCTTTGGCTCCAGCTATTCCCAATACATCCACAAACATTTAGTTGAGAGAATCAAATACAGTGTAACCCAGTCTGTTGACGGCACTAAATGATGTCGGATGGTGAGTGAGCGAGGAGTATATTAAAGAAAAGCTCTAAAGTGATTGAGACAAGTAGAGTGAAGGGGCAAATGCGTGGCACATGAAGAGCAATGGGAGTGGATGTGACGGTGTGTATTTTGGTGGAAACAATAGAACAGCATCCGATAATTTGAAAATGGATTGGGCGAAACATTTTGATCTTTAAAGTGATTTATACCTTTCTTGGTTTCTTCTGCGCAGACCTCCATGATCAGTGCAGGGCAGTGAGTTCTGAAGCCATAAGTCAACACTGGGAATGATATTGGCACACTAACCAGTGTACACAAACACACCAAGTAGGTAGCTGTAGCATAGAAAAGTTCAGGATCTCCCAGTACAACAGTCATGAAAGCAATATTGCAAAAACACAAAACAGGTAGGAAGGTAAAGGCTGTGTTGACCATCATTTCAGGGGGATTTGAACACAGTAGTAAGGGTGTCTTCCTGCAACTGTACAGGCCCTTGGGGACACGCTCATCTCGAAAATTTTGCAGTATTATGTGCAATGTTGGTCTCCTTACTTAATAAAGGACAAACCTGACATTGAGTGAGAGCAGTGAAGGATGACCAGGCTGATCGCTGGGATGACAGACTTGTTGAGGCAGCAGAGTTTGAGGCGACTGGACCTGTATTCCTTGGGCTTTAGGAAAATGAGTGGAGATCTCAATGAAATATTTAAAACACTGACAGGGCGAGACAGATTGGAAGCAACGATGATCATTCCCCTGGCTGGCTTGTCTAAAACAAGAGGTCACAGTATTAGGTACAGGCAGGCTGCTCTGTACTGAGATGAGAGTGGTGCCCTCAGAGAGTGGTGACCCTGGGAAATTCTATACCGCATCAGGCTGTGGAAGCTAAAACACGGGATATAATTAAGGATTTCTAGACACTAAAGGGATCAAGAGACAGCAGGGGTACGGCTGTCACAAGCTCAGAGATATGAGGAAGGAGGTCTCTGCGGGGTCAACAGGACTGTGTTTCCCATTCCCTTTTCCGATACTGAGGCTGCAGCTGCATGTTCTGTCGGTTTTACCCTTTCAAACCTCGGAGCACATCAGTACAATTTAGTGTCTTGCTTGACCAGTTTAAAGACCATTGAACAGTTGATCACATGTCTGCGTGTCTGGAGTCACTTTTAGGCCAGGCCAGGAAAGCATAGAATTTACCAGAACAGAATTAACTTCCATGAAGTGCATTGGGGAAGCAAATTGATGTTTACAATCGACATTGATTTCAGGATCACTGTTACTGACACCAGATTTTAAATCTCGATATTTTATTTTTTTTTTAATTTCCACCAGCTGCCTGACCATTAGCCTGATCTGGATTAGTAATCCAGTGCCATTTCCACAGCAGCACCATCTCCACATGGGGACCTATTGGAAACCACACTGAGCAGGTAGTCAGAATAATCTCCATTACAGCCTCACAGGTCATATTCATCTTTAAAGCAAGCATCCATCTATCAAAATGCCTATGTTTAATTCTTTCAAACTCACCATAAGTCTGACCTGTTTACTTCTTAATGTTTCTGAACTGCTGTCTACATGTCTCTGGTATCAATTCATGAGCACTTAAAATAGCTTGTTTGACATCTTCAGGGTCTCTTGACCCTTTGTCTGACACCGGACCAAATACCTCACTCGGCCTGGCTACCAGTTTAGTCTGAACTAGCATTACCCATCATTACTGGACCATTCTATCTACCTAGCCAAGTTTCAATGAAACAAAGGAGGCTTCAAAATCTTTCTCATCAAAATGTGGCAGCGTTTTGACATAGCTGTATGTATCTCCAATTGCTTTTTAATCTCCATCCTGTTACTTTGACTTTGTTGACTAATTCGTACCTTCAAGTTCAACCTCTCGCTCTTTTTGCTCAACTAAAAACCTTCCGTCTCTTTTTCAATCTTCTTCTCTCTATGCTCAGATATGAACCTTCTCCTTCCCTTTTCTCCGTCTCTCTTCTCTCTTGCTTTCTGTTTCTTCTCTCTCTTTCTCTCTTCCTTTGTTTATCTTTAAACTCAATTTTCCTCAATTATAATTTAAGTTTTTCTCAGTCTACTGCACTTATCTGTTTCTCTGATACACCTTAGCGTTTGAGTAATTTCCTGACAATTTCAGCTTTACTTTTTTCCTCGGTTAAACGCAAATCTATGTTCTTTACTAATTCTAAAGGTTTGGCCTTTATTTTTCTTTCTAAACTTCCTTGGAAAAATTGAGAATCATCTTCAAACCCCTCTTAATTATTTTAAGAACCATTTCTCTCACTTTTAATTTAACCAACAACAAGTCTTCGAAATTGAATCAGTTGTCTTACTGACGTTTTATTTAAAGATCTTGGACACCAACATGCAAATGTTTTAATATACTGTGTATTTTCTCATACCTCAAATTTATTCAAATCTACCCAAATGACAGTTTGGATATGCCTAAACCTGTTATAATCGCGGAAGAAAGCCTCCCAAACTCTTACAACACAGGATTAACCGCTCTCCTAATTTAAACCAGCCACAAAGAAATGTTCACCTCATGTCCTAATATCTTAAGTGTCGAGAGGCAAAGATCCATTTACAGAGTCACTACTTAAAAGTAAAATTAACAATTTTGTTATTTAAGTCCAACAGAGAATAATAAAATGAACAACTGTTTAGAAATCCCGTGGGTCAAACGTATCTTTTACCTCCCACTCTACAATACTAGTCTGCTGAAACAAAACCCCCAATAAAGGTTTACAAAAATATCATCATGTTTCAAAACCAGTCAGCTTTGTCGATTTTCCTTTGTAGATATTGTCTATCGATTTTACTCACGGTCAGCTTTGATGTTCCGCTGTGCAAACGTCTTCTAGACAGGTGTCTACAAAAAGCTCTTCAACTCGCTGTCTATCATTGTGGATGTCTTTAGCAAATCTCCCCCTAAATGTTCAAAACATCCAGATTCATACAACAATGCATCGGATAATTTCATTGATATTGATGTCATCAAATACATTATATTTCACTCTCGATTTGATTTCAGTCTGTTGGTGCATAATTTAATCTGTCTGGGTGAATTTGTATTTGATTTTGTTCCATGGCAACTCAGCATCACTATTGGTTTCACAGACAAATGTTACATTTTAACTTCTTTCAGAACACCTTGTGCCAGCTTCCTGTCTCCCTTAACGGGAAAGTATACCTCTACACCTTCATAACAATGTCTTTTTTTCTGCCCTGCATAGCTTTTCATAAATTTGATCAACTTAGCAAGTTCACATAAATGTACTTTCTGTTCTGAAAAAGACCCATCTTCTCTCATCCTTCCATTACTTATTTCCTTCTTTCCAGTTGTCATTCCAATTACTTACAATGTTATTGGCATTCTTCGACAAAGTATTACATTGTGTGTGTGTGTGTGTGTGTGTGTGTGTGTTTCGCTTGTGAATAATCATCTTTAGGTGCACTAAGACGCAAGAATGCGATGTAATCACACCCATATGAAGGAGTAAAAGCGCAACGTTTCCAAGTTTTCTGATATCGAAAAAGATGCTAAAAAATCTCCTTTATTCATTGATTGGGAAAGTGAACAAATGACGTTCATGGGCCAAACAGAAATAATTTACTGAACCTTTACTGGGGTCATCGAATGACCAGATATTTAATTTTCTCCTGGGAGTTTAAATTCAGCTTTGTTTGAAGTCTGAGTTACATAAATTTTTTTATCAAAATGCAATTATCATCGGTGACAAAAACAGACATTGTTGGAAATGCTCAGTAGTTTTGGCAGTATCTGTTGTGAGAATGCAGATTGAACATAGCCTAGTGGAATGGGTCTGGGTTGTTTACTTTTTGTCAATAGTGTTCAGCGACGTGCCAGTTAGGTACATTGGTCATGGGTAAATGCAGAGGAATAGAGTAGGGGAATGGTTCAGGGTTAGTTACTCTTCGGAGGCTCAGCATGGACGTGCTGTGTGAAATGGCCTGCTTCCTCACTGTAGGGATTCTATGATTCTATGATTTCTTCATACAAAGGGAGGTCGGTGCCAGGATCAAGAATGCCTCCGAGCATGCGCAGGGCATATTGAATTGGGAGGGGAAACAGCCAGCGGGCGTCGTTCACATTGATATCAATGACATAGGTAAGAAGAATGGAAGGTTGAAAGGTCCTGCAAAGAAAGTCTGGGACAGGTGGGAACTGTATAAAAATGAAAGTGTGCACCTTAACTGGAAGGGCCCTAACATCCTGAAAGGGAGGTGTGATCGTGCAGCTCAGGAGGCTGGGAACCAATTCAGCAGGTCAGAAACTGAACAGAAAGTAGAGGGTGGTCGAATAAACAGGCAGTGCCAGTACAATGACCATGCTGAGGGAAAGAATAATAACAATTTTAAAATATGAATAGAAAGTTGGAGTAAATGATAGGGTCACTGTTATTGGGTTGGAGATCTTGTGCACAAAAGTATTTAAAAAAAGACAAGGGGAGACACAAAGAACACCTCATCAAATCTATAAGGGATTATTTCTTCGATTAACGTATCATGGAACCAACCAGAGAACCGACTTGGTATGATGTAATAAGGAAGGAGTGATAAATCATATTGTCGTAAGGATTATCTTAGAAAGAGTGGCACAGCATGCTGGAGGTTCATATTCAGATTGAAACAGTGAAGACAGTCACATACGAGAGGTTTAGTGTTGGGCAATGACAACTTTCCTGGCCTGAGGAAGCGATTTGCCCAAGTAGACTTGGCAAAAACATTAAAGTGCAGGACAGTTGAATAACAGTGCTAACCCCTCAATTGAAGTGCAATCCTTAGTGGTAAGGAATTGTAAAAAGATGAAAAGTGATCCATAGCTTAACAAGGAAGTCAACAATAACAAGACAGTGATGGCCTGGCTGTATTATCGCCGACTGCTCATCCAGATATTGTTCTTGGGACTCAGGTTCAAATGTTGTCACATTCAATATGAACCTGAAATTAAGAGTCTATTGATGATCATGAAAGCATTGCTTATTGTTAGAAACAGCCATATATTTCACGAGTGTCCTTTAGGGACGGAACCCATCATTCCTACCAGGTCTCACCTCTGTATAACTTCAAACTCACACAAATTTGGTTAAATCTTAACTGCCCTGTAGGGATGAACAATAAGTTCAGTCTAACCGAGCGACTCCCTCATCCTATCAATAAATTAAAGAAAAACGCTTTAAATACCAGCAAACGGTTCTTAAAAACAACATCAAAATGGCTATGAAGCAAAATGTGTAGAAAGCATAAGAATTGATAAATAACATTTCTCGCAGAAGACAAAAAGGAAAAGAATGTTAAAATTAAATATTGGCGTCTTAGAGGATGAAAGCAGCGAGATTAGATTACTTACATTGTGGAAACAGACCCTTCGGCCCAACGATTCCACACCACCACACCGAAGCGCAACCCACCCATACCCCTGCATTTACCCCTTACCTAACACTACGGGCAATTTAGTATGGCCAATTTACCTGATCTGCACATCTTTGGACTGTGGGAGGAAACTGGAGGAAACCCATGCAGGCACAGGGAGAACGTGCAAACTCCACCAAGTCAGTCGCCTGAGGTGGGAATTGAACCCGGGTCTGTGGCGCTGTGAGGCAGTAGCGCCAACCACTGTGCCACCATGCCATGAGATAATAATGGTAAACTCAGAAATGGCATAGGCAAAACCAACACTTCCTGTTTTCATATGGTTTTTATGGTTTCTTTTTTAACGCTGCGAAAGTTTGTTTCCGTTTCGAAAAATTAAACATTTTTTTTTAAAAATAAGGAGTTGTGCCTTCATATCAGAGAGTCTTGTCTGTTTTCTGCTCAGGAGAAGACTTTTCTGCTAGGAATATATTGAAGATGAATATTTATATTGAGTTAATTGGTTAAAGGTTTGAGTATATCTATTTTTTATATCTTTGATGTGTATATGATTTTGCTTCCATTTTAACATTATTATCTATAGGTAATGAAAGGTAACATATAAATAAGGTGTTGTGAAAAATCCTGCTTCTAGGCATAATGTTATTTAGGCCACAGAGAGTTTGGAGAGAAGATTTAGAAAAAAAGTACTACCCAGCAAAGCAGTCAGATAAATGGTGACTGTCAGGAAAGGTAAGAAGGTACTTCAATGTCTCCGGCGACTATTCCTCTACCAAAAAGATTTTCACTTTTTGGAACTGTTGAAGAAGGTAGTCTTTCTGAGGAAAATGGAAGAGCCGTCAGTTATTGGACTGATGGTACGATTTTTATATTAGGCAGGGTTAGAGAAAATTTAGAAGAATTATTGCTACAGTGGGATTTTCAGTCAGGAGCATCAGCAGGAGATTCTGTGGCAGTGATCATGAGTTTAGGGTGGTTTGTGCTAGGCTTAAGAATGGCTCTAAACTTTTCAAGCACATTGTTAAAGGTGAGACTGAGTACTCATAGATTGTTGTACATATTGGTAGGAATGACTTTTTAGGGAAAATATTAAAGCAGTACAGGGTGAATTTAAGAGGTGAGGTAGATTAAAAATAAAACTTTAAAAGTATTAATTTGTGGTTTACTGCCAATGCCAGCCCCAACCTGTGGAGGAACGAAAGGTTAAAGAAGAAAAATCAATGGCTGAAGAGCTGGGTTGTTGTTGAGGGATTTAGATTTTTGGAAAATTGGAATTTGTTTTGGAATAGAAAACACATGTTCAAAAAGTATTGGTCTAATCTAAACTGGAAATCAACCAATATCTTAGCAGGGAGATTTGCTCACTCTATATAGGGAGACATTATATTGATAGAGAAGGCAAGGGGGTTATTCTAATTGGCAGTGTTAATGGACGGATGGATGGAGAAAGTTATGAATGTGAATAGAGCATGTCCATTAGAAACAAAAGATGAGAGAGTCAGAGTATACACTAATTCTGAAGCACTAAGTTGCATTTATTTCAATGTAAGGGGTCTTATGGGGAAGGTTGATGAACTCAGGGCATGTTTAAGAACATAGAATTGGGGTATCATATTTATTACTGAAAGTTGGTGAAGAGGTGTTCAAGTCGATAGTGTGATGCTGGAAAAGCACAGCAGGCCAGGCAGCACCCGAGGAGCAGGACAATGGACGCTTCCGGCAAAAGCCCCTCATCAGGAAAGGGCTGTTGAAGGCCTTTTGCCCAAAACATTGATTTCCCTGCTCCTCGGGTGCTGCCTGGCCTGCTGTGCTTTTCCAGCACCACACTCTCGACTCTAATCTCCATATCTGCAGTCCTCACTTTCGCCTGAGAGATGTTCAAGATTGTCAATTCAACGTTCCAGGTCATAGGTGTCATAGAATGGATAGAAAACGTGGCATACAGTGGGTGGAGAAGGGGAGGCCTGCCGTTTTAGATTAAGGGATAAATTATTGGTATTACTGGAGAAGTTATTTCTCAAAAATCATCAGGTAAAATACATGGGTAGTGTTAAAAATAAGAAAGTAAAGGTCACTTTGAAGAGATTGCACTATATGCTCATTTGTGACAAATCGTCCAATCAAAATATATATTGATAGAAATTAAATATAAGAAAGGAAAGAGTACGTTGACGTTATTGCACCATATGCTCTCCAACAGTAAGAAAGAAATTGAGAAACAGACATGTAGGAAGATCTCGGATATATGTAAGCTTAATAAGGTTGTGGTAATGGGGATTTTAATTTTCTAAAGAAATGATTGGGACTACCATAGTGTTAAAAGGTTGAATCATGAAGAATTTGTCAAATGTGTCGAAGAAAATTTTCTTCATCAGTACCTGGATCATCCGAATCGAGAAGGAGCAAAACGAGACCAGGTTTTGTGAAATAGGCAGGGCAAGCGACTGAAGTGAACATGGGAGAATACTTTTGGGTCTGGCAATCATAACTATTCGTGGAAAATAATACGCCTTCCATTAATATCATATTTTTGATTTAAGTACCATAATTTTTAATGGCATGGGACAAGGACTGTCCAAGTTTGATGGGAGTAGACTTTTTGCAGGTAAAATAATGTCTGACAAGGGGGAGGCATTCAACAGTCTGACGACGTGAGTTGGGAGGCTTTATGTTCCTGTTAGCGTGAGGGTAAAGCAGGTAAGGTTAAGGAACCATGGATGACTAAAGTTATTGTGGTTCCACTCAAAAATAAAAGACAAACTTACTTTAGATCCAGACAACTTTATTGAATTGAATCTTTTAATCAATATAAAGAGAGTGGGGCACCATTTTGAGAGAAATAAGGAAAGCCCAAAAGAGATATGAGATAGCGTGGGCAGATAAGGTTAATGGTAATTCAAAGATACTGTGTAACTACATTAACAGCAAGACTTAACCAGGAGAGTAAGGCCTCTCAAAGTTCACGAAGGACATCGATGTGCTGAACCCAGGAGATGGGGAATAAAATTATCTCATTCCTGATGCAGCAGACAGCAGCAAACACACACTAGTGCCTGCATCTCGCATTCATCCAGATTGAACTCTGTCTGCTATTTACCAGCTGATTGACCCATTTGATCAAGATCTTTTTGTAATCTGTGGGGGTCTACTCAGTTGGCCCCAATCCTTTCTGTGTCATAACCAATATCATATTCATTCCTTCCCTTACTTGTTAAATCATAACTTTTGATGAACAAGATTATTGTACATTTTTATGGAACAGGCCCGACTCCTCCAATCAGTTCAAGCAGGTCTCCCTGACCGTAGATTTGCTAATTGTTGAAGGTAAGTGTGTAGTGGATATCGCCAGAGTGAATTAGCTGGTCAGACTGCCGTGTTTTAAACAAAAAGAATTTATTTAAAACATTAAGTAATGAAATAAAAACAAGCGAATATTGAATACCCAAATAACCCATCCGATCCGAACCTGACAGGCTTTCCCAACTTAATGATGCTGTTCCAAATTGGTTTCAACATTCCCAATAAACAAACCCCTTGGCACAAAGAGTAAAAATTATACAAACCAAGCTTACAGGTTACAAATTCAGAGGACAGAAGGATGGGGAGAGCGTCCAGTTTCAACAGTGAATCTGACTTAAATAACCTTCGAACTGACTGAATTGTGCAGGTGGAGAGCTGGTCACGTTCCCTTGATAATACCAGTTTTTTTTAAGACTTAAAAACCTTCTTCTTGAGGTATTACCAGTTTGGTATAAACCAAAGGACCCCAATGAGCCGTTCAAAATTGAGACATGTTGGAACCGTGGGTCGGTTAGAACCTCTCTGAAACAAAAACCAAGCACAACATAACCTTGTGAAGGGACATTATAACACTGAATCATTAATATCCAAAGATATCTTCAGTTCTCAAAATAACCAAAAGTAGTGGTTAGTGCACAAAAACACACATATGCATTCACTTAGAATAAAAATGCAAACCTGCAGAGCTACATCCAAATTGACTGTGTGATACATCTACCACTGAGTGTGTCGATCTGTCATTCAAGTTTCGACAATGTTTTGGCAATCAAGACCTGCCACAGGCTCACTTTTCAAACTCTGTGGCTGAAATTACAGGCTCGAGCTAAACAGACTCGCATTTTTGTCCTACAATTTCTCCAAAAGCTTCAATGGGTTATTGTTACAGATGTTGCTAATAATATAAAAACTGAAATGTTGTCGTGCCAACACAAAGCTCAAAGTCTCTTTCTTAGCTGTTGAATATTTCTACCAATAAATATTTCACTTGATGGATAAATACCAATGAGTCTTTCTATCTTCTCGTCGTCTTCCTGCAGGTGTGCAGCACCGGCACCCACATCACTCGCATTTATAAGACCATAAGACTATAAGACCGAGGAGTGGAAGTAAGGCCATTCAGCCCATCGAGTCCACTCCACCATTCGATCATGGCTGCTGGGCACTTCAACTCCACTTACCCGCATTCTCCCTGTAGCCCTTAATTCCCCGAGACAACAAGAATCTATCAATCTCTGTCTTGAAGACATTTAGCGTCCCGGCCTCCACTGCACTCTGCGGCAATGAATTCCATAGGCCCACCACTCTCTGGTTGAAGAAATGTCTCCGCATTTCTGTTCTGAATTGACCCCCTCGAATTCTAAGGCTGCGTCCACGGGTCCTAGTCTCCTCACCTAACGGAAACAATTTCCTAGCATCCACCCTTTCCAAGCCATGTATTATCTTATACGTCTCTATTAAGTCACCCCTTAATCTTCTAAACTCCAATGAATACAATCCCAAGATCCTCAGCCGTTCCTCATATGTTAGGCCTACCATTCCAGGGATCATCCGTGAGAATCTCCACTGGACACGTTCCAGTGCCAGTATGTCCTTCCTGAGGTGTGGGGACCAAAACTGGACACAGTACTCCAAATGGGGCCTAACCAGAGCTTTATAAAGTCTCAGTAGCACAATGGTGTTTTTATATTCCAACCCTCTTGGGATAAGTGACAACATCGCATTCGCTTTCTTAATCACAGACTCAACCTGCATGTTGACCTTTAGGGAATCCTCGACTAGCACTCCCAGATCCCTTTGTACTTTGGCTTTACGAATTGTCTCACCGTTTAGAAAGTAGTCTGCTTTTATTCTTTTTGCCAAAGTGCAAGACCTCGCATTTGTTCACGTTGAATTCCGTCAGCCATTTCCTGGACCACTCTCCCAAACTTTCTAGATCCTTCTGTAGCCTCCCCACTTCCTCAGTACTACCTGCCCGTCCACCTAACTTCGTATCATCGGCAAACTTCGCTAGAATGCCCCCAGTCCCTTCATCCAGATCATTAATATATAATGCGAGCAGCTGTGGACCCAACACTGAACCCTGCGGGACACCGCTCGTCACCGGCTGCCATTCTGAAAAAGAACCTTTTATCCCAACTCTCTGCCTTCTGTCAGACAGCCAATCCTCAATCCATCCCAGTAGCTCACCTCGAACACCATGGGCCCTCACCTTGCTCAGCAGCCTCCCGTGTGGCACCTTATCAAAGGCCTTTTGGAAGTCTAGATAGACCACATCCACTGGGTTTCCCTGGTCTAACCTACTTGTCACCTCTTCAAAAAATACCAACAGGTTTGTCAGGCATGACCTCCCCTTAGTAAATCCATGTTGACATTTTCTAATCAGACTCTGCTCTTCTAAGAATTTAGAAACCTCATCCTTAATGATGGATTCTAGAATTTTACCAACAACCGAGGTTAGGCTAATTGGCCTATAACTTTCCATCTTTTGTCTTGATCCTTTCTTGAACAATGGGGTTACAACTGCGATCTTCCAATCATCCGGGACTTTCCCTCACTCCAGTGACTCTTGAAAGATCTCAACCAATGCCTCCGCTATTTCCTCAGCCACCTCTCTCAGAACTCTAGAATGTATCCCATCGGGGCCAGGAGATTTATCAATTTTAAGACTTTTTAGCTTTTCTAGCACTGACTCTTTTATAGCCACCTTGAAAGGCTTTGCTTAATCAGATGGAGCTCATACCAAATGTAAGTTGCTTGTCCCACCTTCCCACTAAAGCCTTCCAACTGCGGTATTAGATATGCACCCTTTTTTTAACTGTATTGACCTTGCGATAGTCCACACATCATCGTTGGGTACCATCTGGTTTCAGTACCATGACTTTAGGTGAGTTCCAGTCACTGTAACTCAGGTCGATTATGTCATCTTGGAGCATGCGTTCAATCCCCTTCTGAACCTGTGCCAACTTTAGAGGATTATGCCTATAAGGATGCTGCTTAATCAGAACAGCATGTCCTTATGCACAATTAGGTAATATTTCCCATTTAATTTCCTGATATCTCCCCATATAATACTAACAACTCTATCACGTCATTTTTTTTTCCTCAGAGAGGTTACTCAATAATTTATCCCAATTTTAGAAAACTTCCTCATTGTCCACTTTAATTTGAGGAACGTTCAATCCAGAATCCTCTGAACTTGGTTCTTCCTTCTGTACTGTAATCATTAACACATTCTCCTGTTGCTGTCCGTTCCCTGTCAAAATACCTTTTGAGCGTATTCACATGACATACTCTGTGAGATTCTTTTCTGTCTGGATTCCCTATCAAGTAGTTACCATCACTCAATATTCTTTCGCATTTGATAAGTTTCACCAGTCCTTGCTTTTCAAGATCCCCCATCACGAGAAGTAACATACATACTTTATCCCCGATAGCAAAATTGCAAATTTTTGAGTTCTTGTCCACTTCCTGTTTAGGTGCATTCTGCAATACTTTTAAATGCCATCTAGCCAACTCCCCAGCGCTTTTTAATCATTCCAGAAAATTTGAGACATAGTCCAACAGTGTGGCCTTTTACTTCTGATTTACTAATTACTCCTTCATCGACTTTAACGGTCCTACCTCTTAATAACCTAATTAAAATGGACAGAATTTGGTCAATTCATTTTGTGCATCTCTGATCACTAAAAGCCCTTACGCCAATCAGCTGGATAATCCTTACCATAAGCATTCAACATGATCGTTAAAGTTTGATGTCACCTTTCTCGTGCTCGCTGCGATTTTAGATGGTTCACAGTAGATTTGAATTGATTTATTACAGAGCTGCCCTTAACTTCCTTGAACTGTTTGGATGTGAAGTTTGAACTTTGGTCGCACTGTATCTCTGTTGATAGTCCATATATATTTTAAAAAGAGTATTTCCTTTACCATCCTTTTCGCTGTGACGTTGCATAATGCAATAGCCTCTGGAAATTTCGTGGATACATCAATTATTGTTAACAAATACTGATTCACACTTTTTTTGTTGTTTGATATAGGGGCCCTAGCCAATCAATTAAACTATTGTAAAAGGTTCCTCAACTGCAGGAATAGTTATTAAAGATGCAGGTTTTATTAACACCTGTGGTTTTCTAATTACCTCACGTGTATTTCACGTCTGGCAAAATTCAAAATATGATGGTGCAGTGTAGGCTAGTAAGAATGCCTTCGATTTTAGACTGTGTTTTCCTCACTCCAAAATGACCTCCACCTGGTAATTCATGCTTCACTTGCAGCTTCTCCTTTCTGTACCCCATTTGCAATTCAATTTGATGAATTTCTGCCCATTTCTCATCTCCTTCAGTATGTGATAGTTTCCATCTCCTCATGCAGACACCATTTTAAAGGTAATAATACTCAGGGATACATTCAGAATCCCTAATGTATATGCCCTTTTGATACAACTACTTTAAAATTTCATCTTTCTGCTATAACTCAATTAGTTTAGCTGAACTAAACATTTGTGCATGATCACCTATTTTCTCCTGTTTTGTCACAACTATCTGATGGAACGAAGTATCTCCTCATGCCGCTTCAGCTTACTTACCTTTACATTTTTTTATCTCTCCTGTTTGAACTCGTGATATTGGGACCTTGTTACCCCACATTCAGAAAACATTCCAAGATAAGGCATTGCTTCAATTGGCTGTGTCTCCAGTGGTTTTTAACCAGAGCAGGCAGCACATCTACCGGTGAATCAGTTGCATACTTTACAAGGAAAAGTTGTATTCCTGGAGCTGAGAGTTTGTCCAGTACTCCTATCACAAATTCTTCACTCTTCACTGGACACTCTATCCTCGCTTAACATAACTATGTGCTTTTTTTTAGTCTCACAGTGAATTCCCTTTAATAGTAACTTTTCTGGAAATAGTCCCTCAGGAATATATATCTCCTCATCTTTCAGCATCACAGACTGAGAGGATCCTGTGTCCCTTAATATTGCATCCTCTGTACCTGCTACTTCTGGCCTATGTGAATAAACTTTCCCTTTGAAGGTATATTTTATAAGCAAGATTCGGCACTTCCTCCTTGACCAATCTCCGATCAGCTTGTACACTCTGATGAAGCTTTCTCGCCTCCATTGTGCTTTCTGTTACCACTCCAACAAAACTCCCAGGCTTATCCTGTTTTCCTACATTTTTTTTTCCCTAGCGCACCAACAGAGTGATTTCCCGTGACCTAATTTTTTGCAATGAAAACATCGGAGTTTTTTAAACTTCTTTGTCCTCTTCTTGGGTTTCCTTTTTACCCCTGTCGTAAGTTATCCTTATGATTTTCACTGAGATCTACATATCTCTTCCCACGTGAGGATTTCTCTTTGCCCCAGGTTACTTACCTCATGGACTGAAATTTAGTCTGGAAGCCAAACTGTGTTTTATGGACCAATTCATAATCTTCAGCCTTTTCAGTTGCTAACCTTGCTATCTAAACTCTCTGCTCTCCCACAGGAGTTTGCATTACTTCAGGCAGCGAATTTTCGAATTCCTCCAAAATAGTTACTCTTTAAGTGCATCATAGGTTTGCTTGAATTTTAAAGTTCTTTTCCATCTATCGAAATTACTTTGTTTGAACCTTTCAAACTCAATATACGTTTGACCCGGACCACTCCTTAGGTTCCTAAATGTTGTCTATAGGCTTCTGGAACAAGTTCATGTGCATTTGATTTGCATCCTCATACTCCCCAGATCCCTAAGCGTAACTTCAGCCTTCATTTCCATCCTTTTAAGCTGACCTTCCATTCTAAATGTCTATCTCTGAAACGCAAACGCGCTCTCTTTTTCTTTTTCTCCTGCTAAACATTTGTTTTTTTTTCTTTTTCTCTTTCCTGGATTAAACCTATTCGTCCTCTTTCTTTTTCTTCTAATTTTAGTTGCAACGCAAACTGTTTCGTTTCTGCTTCTAACACAAGCTGCTTTATTTGCGATTGAAGTTTAATCTTCTGTGCAGATCCCGATGGAGTTTCCAGCAAGTTTGAATGCAGAACTACTGCTGCAATCATCTCATCTTTCCTCACATTAGGAGGCAGCTTCAACTGCAGCTTGTCTACTAATTCTTGCAGCTTGGATTTATGTGCATTTTGTAAAATCCCCAAGGTCGATTCTTCCACCTCCAAAACATCCGTGGTTCCTGCAAGAGCCATTGCTCTCTAAAGCTCTGTTTACCAAGACAAATCAACACACAAAATAAGAGACACTAACACCTGCCACTCGCTGCCTAAATCCTGCAAAGGCCCCCAATATGTTATGGACCAGGCCTGATCCCTCAAAAATGTTTAAGCAAGTAGCCCAGACCGTAACTTTTTATTTGTTAAAGGTAAATGTGTAGTGGATATTCGCAGAGTGAATTAGCTGGTCAGACTGCAGTATTTTAAACAAACATTATTTGTTTCCCAAATTACAGAATGAAGTGCATGAACTGAAGGGAGAATAGCTGAATAACGTATCCTATCCAACCGACAGGCTATCCCGACTTAAGGATGCTGCATCAAAATACTTGCAACAATCGCAATGAACAAACCCCTTAGCACAAAGAGTAAATCTGTCACAAAATGCTTGCATTTCATGAGGTCAGAAGTGCTGAAGGAGGGGGTGAGCATCCAATTTCAACAGTGACCCTGACTCAACTCGCCCCCAAACTGAACAGATCTGCCCAGCTACAGAGCTGGACACATCCTTTGATTATGCAGGGGTTTTTTTTAAAGAATTGAAAGCGTTCTGCCTGATGCATTATCTGTTATGTATAAATGAAGGGACACTAATAAACCTTTTAAAAAATCAGACATATTGAAACCTTGGGTCATTTAGAGCATCCCTGAAAATAAAGATCAAGAACAACATAACCCTGTAAAGGGACCAGATTTGTGACAATTTGTGACATTTGGCTTTGAAGTGAATTCAAAAAATGAGTGTTTGTGAGTTAATATAAAACAGTGCTGAAGGGCATTGGGTATTGAAGATACAAGATTGGCTTATTAGAGCAATGAGAGGAATGTCCAGACAGATTCACACTTCCTGTGTATGGTCAGGGCAAATATGCCCACTGTAAATCTATTGGCTGGCGCCTGTTCTGTGGAGGAGACATCAGTACGGTAACGACATCTCGGTTGTTTGTTTTGGGGGTGATGGTGATGGGAAGTTCAGGTGGTTATAACATTGCAAACGGACAACACATCAGAATCATCTAACTTGTGATAGGAAAATATCCTCATTGTCCCTCACCACTAATGTCACGACAGCAATTGGTGGTGGGAGATGTGACCAACAGCCAGTGATGCCAACATTCAATCCAGTCCAGTTCGTATTGTGAACGGAAGGTACCACACTGAAAGGAGTCAACTGGATCTGTTTTTTCAGTGACTGTGATTGAGGTCAGTCTCCATGTATTTTAACTGTGGCACTAGATGTGGCACCCCTCTTCTAATAGTAAGGAGCTTCATGCAATGCTTTATGCCATTGTCGCAGCAGATGCATCATCTCCAACACTAACAGGGATCAGCAGCTGCAGAGACAGTGAGAGGAGAGACAAACATCTGAGAATAGTCTGGAATGTTTCATTTATGGATCAGATTTTAAGAACTCTAGATTGGAATGCTGCAACAATGGACAGGAGTTTATCCTGGTATCTTGCCTATTTTTCCTGGTCTGGGTTCACATTATCACATCGGATATATGGGTTCACTGATGATTATTCATGCGGGCTACTATCCCATGCTCGCTATTGTTGGTGTTCCTGGTAAGTCTCTTCATCTCTATCCATTTGTTAATCCATAAACCATGGTGAACCTCATTGCTATTTCTGTTATCTACATTTGGCAAAGACAGAATCCTTTGTCTTCAGTTTCAAATGCAAATTCCATTCATTACTACAAACTTCTGAACTGCCCAACAAGTTCGTCCACACAAACATCTGAGAACAAGACTGTTCACAATCCCGAAGTACCTTTTGGACCCGAATTGATTTATTTCTTGGTATTCTCTCCATCACCAAATCTACCCACTACCAGCTCCATAATATCAGCAGTCCCCACCTTGACATCAGTGCGGATACTAAATAAACCATTATCCATGCCTTGATAAAATTCAGACTTTATGGTTCCAGTTCTCTTACAAGCGCACTTTCCGTTACAAATATGTCAATCACAACCTTGTTCTTGTCTCTAAAGTAAATTCATGACAGGGATAATGTATCAGAGAAGTGATGTCAGCGGATATGTAATTCAGAGGCCCAGGTTACTGCACAAAATACACTGTTTTAAATCTTACCTCAGATATGTCAGAACTTAAATTCAAATGACAGGAATTGGAAATAAACGATAATTTCACGAATATTTCAATAACAGCACCAGCATTTTGACAATACGTTTATCTATAGCACTGATATCCTTTGGTAAAGAAATCTAGCATTATTACCGGACTGTCTTAAGACTGATGTCAGATCCACAACAATGTGATTGGCTCTATACTGTGTCAAAGAATGACCTCACAATAAAGAGCATTTAGTGAGGTCAATAAATGCTGCCCTTACCAGCGATGCAGACATCCCATGTCATAATATTATGGAAGTTTAAATAAAACAAAGAATGATGCAAGAGATCAGAAACAAAAAAAAAGAACGAGAAGCTGCCGCAGTAACTGTTCAGATTTGGCACCTGTGGGTCGAGGGCAAAATAGAATTGACATTTCGAGTTCGCTGACCTACGATCATAACTGAACACAGCTTGTAAATATTGTGATTGATGTTGGTGACAGGGATGTCTATGATGAAGGGGATAAGGAGTGAGTTGAATAGACAGATAAACGAGAGATAAAAGAAAATAAGCAAACAAAGGGTTTGAAGATGATCAGCTGGAATGGAAATTAAAAAACGAGGTTAATCTTATTTTTTTTCTCCTGTTCCCATATTACCGAAAATCAAGCCCATGTAGCGTATAAATCAAGGTTCCTGTTTAAAGTGAGTTATGTCCCTTTGTCTGTCTTCCCTGAGTGTGATTATCCGCCTTTATTCATTAGTGGGATGCTGGGCCAGTATTTAATTCCCTTTCGTCATTGTCCTTGAGAAGTGTTGGTGAGCTGCCTTCCTGACCCACTGCTGTCTGTGGGCTGTGAGTAGTCAGTGCTTAGTTCAGTCCGGTTTCATTTCTTTGATGTTTATAGTGAGTAACTAACTGAGCGGCTGGTTTGGCTATTTCAAAGGACAATTCAGAGTCAAATACATTGCGGGATTCACATGTCAGTCCGTCCAGCTGAATGTGGTAAATATCATTCCCCGACGAACATTAGAGTGTCAGGTAGGATTTTCAGATAATCGGCAATGGTTTCATAGCTTCATTCTATTTTATTGAATTCAAATGCCACCTTTTAACATGGTGGGATTCGAATCCAGGATGGGGTCAGCACCCGGGTCCCCAGATTAATAAACTGGAGATACTACTGTTAGTACATCGCCTTCCTGGCATCTCTGACCATCTCAAATGGCAATCGTGGTGTTGCTGTTTGTGTGGCTGTACTTGAAACACAGCTGTTCGCAAGGCAAAAGAATGATTTGGTCAAACATACCATCCTTCTTCATTTTGAACTAATTAGAAAGTTAAAGAATCAGAACGGCCGTTGGCGAAAATGAGCTGTGTTCCTTGGTCAGAAGTCACAAACAGAGTTCATACCAGGCAGCAAGTAATCAACACAGTAAATTGTATACTGTCC
This sequence comes from Chiloscyllium punctatum, assembly GCF_047496795.1. Classification (NCBI taxonomy): domain Eukaryota; kingdom Metazoa; phylum Chordata; class Chondrichthyes; order Orectolobiformes; family Hemiscylliidae; genus Chiloscyllium; species Chiloscyllium punctatum. The sequence goes on from NC_092766.1 coordinate 67,981,339, forward strand.
TTCTTTGAAAAGCGATTCAAGAATTGGAGTGAAATACTTTCCTGCCGTGCTAGAGTGTTGTTCAGAAGGTACTTGGGGCACTGTGTACAGATTATCTCTCCTTTATAAGGAACGATCACCTTGCCACAGCGAGCCAGTGTAAAGGAGTTTCACCAGATTAATCCGTGTGGTGATGGTACCATGAGAAGACTGCGAAGGAAATAATCTATGTCACTACAAAAGAAAAAAAAAGTGATTGCATTAAACCTTGAGGGTAATGGACCAAAACTCATTATTTTCAAAACAAAACATTGATAGTGTTAAATAAAGTATGTATTTTCCCATAGGCAAATATTTTACTTAGATTTGATTACTTACAGTGTGGAAACAGGCCCTTCGGCCCAACAAGTCCACACCGACTCACAACCCACCCAGACCCATCCTCCTACATTTTCCCCTTTACCTAGCACCTTGGGCAACTTAGTAGGACCAATTCACATTACCTGCACGTTTTTGGATTGTGGGAAGAAACCGGAGCACCTGGAGGAAACCCACACTGTCACGGAGAGGATGTGCAAACTCCAAACACAGATATGCTGGAGGCGGGAACGGAACCCGCCTCATGCGCTGTGAGGAGGCAGTGCTAACCAGTGTGCCACAGTGCCGCCCACAGGTGCCGCCTAGAAAGGGAGAAAACGATTAGAAGAATGTGGGTAAAGTGTAGGGAAATGGGGTTAGCATGGATGAAGATTTAGGTCAGCATGGACCAGTTTGGGCTGAACGGCCTGTCTCCATTATATTAGACTCTACGATTCTATGATATTATACGTACCTGCGTGGGACCTTATGTTGGTTAAGCGAGAGCTCCAGGCTCTGAATAAACTGTCACTGTCTCAATGAGCAGTTGGTGTGTGATCCTGCACTGAACGTTATGTTTTCACAAACCTGTCAGCAGCCACACTCTGATAGAGTTCGCCATTCCCAGAAACTTCTGACCTCCATAGAGGACACTAGCCTGCCTTCTGGGAGATGACTCCTTGAGACCTGGCACAAACTGTCCGCAGTCCCTCCTCACTGTTAGCAAACTATGGTGTCGTTAATATAACGCGTGTGCACCATTAACAATGGAGCCAGGAGGAACAACATGGGCCGGTCTGTCCGTGCAGTCTCTGCTTCATTGGTTTTGCAATGTTGGAGCATCAGTGACATCCTATACAGTCTGGACGGGCTGAATAGTTTCTTCTCTTTATGCGTTAGTGTTTCGAGGGACAGAAAGTCCTCCTTCTGGTCCCAGGGAAAAAAAGGTTCACGGACATTATTGGGCGACCCTTGGTTCCTGCTTACCAGCGTGATGTACTGACTGAGCTCATTATCTTCCTGTGTAATAGCAGAAAAGCAGGGGCATGGAAGAACACAGCAAGTCAGACAACATTGAGTTCTCCAATTTCAAATAACCTGCCTTCCTATCCCTCAACTCCATTCCCACCTCCTTCTCCTTCCTTCCATTCTAGCTACCCTTCTTTCAGATTCAGCTGGATTCAGTTCTCCCATCGTCCAACCCAGTGGTACCCCTTTACCTGTGTTCATCTATCCCCACCTCACCACCCTGTCTCCTCCTCCCTCATCCTGCCTCTTTATCTGTAGCTCCCTTACCCCATTCCAGTCCTGAATATTTATCCCCAAGCAGTTAACTTCTCCACCTCCTGATGTTGCCTTGCTTGTTGCGTTCTTCCAGCCTTCTGCCTGTCTACTTCGCATTTCAACATTTGTCGATTTTTTTTTAATCGCTTCCAGTGTAATCGGCTGGAGAAAGCGAAAGGGACCGTGTCTGTTCTTATCCAATAGTTTTGATGGGCTGAATGGCTCTGTCAAATTTCCGTGAAAGCAGCTTAAGATGCTGCATGAGCTTCGTTTTTTTTAACGAAGAAATGTGCAGGGTCTGGTCTCACTGTTGCATGAATGTTCCGGACAGTTTTACTGCATGAGCTTGAATGTTGTCCAGGTTTTGAAACTTTAGCTCCTGAGGAGGTGACACATTGTTCTGAACATTGTGTGATCTTCACTGAACATCCCCAGCTCTGAAGGTATGACGGAGGGAAAGACATTGATGAACGAGCTGCAGTTGTTTGTGCCGAGAAAGTTTCCCTGAGGCTCATCCACAGAGATATCCAGGGATTGAGAGGATTGGTCTCCACCAGTCACACTGTGTTCTGGATGATCCAGCCAATAGGGAGTTTACAACTGATTCCCATTAAGTTCAATTTTGTTCAGTCTCCTTGACACCTTGCTCAGTCAAATACCGCCGTGATGTCAGGGCCAGTCAATCTGACGCTGTGTTCATATCTATTGTTCATTTCAATAAGTCACGGTATATGTGTGGAGAGTGTTTCCTTCTCTCAGAGGGTAGTGAATGTTTGGGGCTCTCTATCCCAGACAGTTAGGGGGAGCTACATCATTGAAATGCTTGGAGCACGGCGTGGTGTTAACGAAAATTGACACATCAGGGAGTTGAATGCTACAAAGAATTGGGCATAAAAGAGAAATTGTGGCTGAGAGCGGATCAGCTGTGCCCTTACTGAAAGGAAGGGCAGGTTTGCGGGGCTATACAGAGATCGTCTTCTTCCAGTCTTCCTATTGTCCAGTCACTTGGTGGCCTCTTACATTTCCTGTGTTACTAACTTGAAGTAGCTGAATAGACTGCATGATCTACTCTGGGTACAGTTTTACAGGCTCGAGTGGCTGACTGGCCTCCTCCTGTTACCGTGTATGTGTCCAAGGCCTGAAAAGGACCATCCTGTTCTGGTGTAACTTAAATCCATATAGATTAAATCTACTGCCCTTGGAGAAAGTAAGCACTGCAGATGCTGGAGATCAGTTAATATTCTATGATGACGTAACCAGGAAAGTTGATTCGGCCTGGCCGGTAGATGTTGAAAATTGTGGTGCTGGAAACACTCAGCAGGTCATGCAGCATCTGAGAGGCAGGAAAATCGCTGATTTGGAAATTTCTGATGATGGGCTGATGCCCAAAACGTCGATTTTCCCGCCTCTCCGATGCTGCCTGACCTGCTGTGCTTTGACAGCATAACATGTTTCGACATGTACCGGCCAGACCTCGTCAACTTTCCTGGGCACGTCATCATAGAACTTTAACAAATTCGTCAGGTACAAACTTCCACTCATAAAGTCATGCTGACTAATCCGAATCAAATTCAATTTTCCAAATGCATGTCCAACGTATCCCTGATAATCTTCTCAAGTAACGTAGAGATGTTAAACTTCCTGGTCTATAGTTTCTAGATATTTGCTTTTCCAGTCCTTCTTGAATAAGATACAATATTTGTTTTCCTCAAGTCTTCAGGGATCTCAGCTGTGGTTAATGATGATCAGATTTATCAGCCAGGGCCTATCAATTTTTTCTCTAGCCCCTTGCAGTTTTCTTGTATCAATCTGTTAAGGACAATGAGATTTATCCAGCTTCAAACATTCCAGTACATTCAAAACCTCACCTACTGTGCTATGGACTTTCCCTAAGATACCACCACTAACTTCCCCAAGTTCCCAAGTATTCATGTTTTTCTCCACGGTAAACACAGACATCGCCCATCTCTTATGGTTCCACACATACATGTCCACTTTGGTCTTTGATGGTCCTATTCTTTCTGCAGTTAATGTTTTTTTTTTCCTTTAATATTCAAAATGAACCTCTTTGGATTCACCCTGATTTTCTCAGTCAAGGCCCTTTATCGCCCTACTGATTTCCTTCTTCACTAAACTCCAGTATCCCCTGTGTACCTCCAATGATTCCCCTGATCCCGCCCGCCTGGACTTAAGCCATACGTCCACATTTTTTTCTGGTCAAAGCCTCAATATCTCCTGTCATTCAAGTTTCCCCATTCCTGTCAACTTTCCTTTCACCCTCACAGGAACATATAGATCTTGAATTCTAGCTGTCTCACTTTGAAAGGCTTCCACTTGCCAGAGGTCCCTTTGCCTGCAAACAAACGAATCCAGTCAACCCCGCAAACTCCTGTACAATTCCGGCAAAATTTACCTTGCCCCAATGTAGAACTTGAATCGGAGGACCAGTTTTTTTTTTCTTGTACGTAACTATTTTAAAATTAATAGAACTATGGTCACAAGTTTCAAACTGCGAATCCACCGTCACCTCACTCACCTGTCCTGCACTATTTCCTAAGAATAGGTCAAATTTTGCCTCTTCCCGATTAGGATCCTCTACATACTGCTTGAGGAAACTTTCCTGACGCACTTAATGAATTTAATATCATCAAATCCCTTAATGCTCTGGCAGTCCCAATCTGTGTTATAAAAATTAAAACTACCATTATGACAACCCTATTGTTCCTGCAAGTCTCCCTCATCTCTGTACATATTTTTGTTCCTGTAATTACTATTGACTATTTGGGGGCACAATAATGTCACCATCCCCTTCTTATTTCTTAATTCCACCCACAAAGACACCCTGATTGTTCCTTTAGTTATTTCATCTCTGATGCTTTGTGATACTCTCCTTCATCAGAAGTACAAGTCCCCCACCACTCTTTCCACCATTTCTGTCCCTCCTAATGCATTTTACCCAGGTACATTAAGCTGTCAATCCTATCTGTCCCTCAGCCATATTTCTGTAATAGCAATACTATCTCAGTCCCACGTACATATGCACACCCGGAGATCATCAGTCTTACCGATCAGCCCTTTTGCATTTAAATAAATGGAAATTAAGCAACAGGCATTCCTTGTTCCCCGTCTTGTTCCAGCTTGACCTAACGTTTCACATTTCAAATCCTGATTACTGTATCTTTTTCCAGCATCGCAGTTGCCTCCCTGCTCTTGAGGATCCCACCCCCTATGCCAATCTCGTTTCAACTCTCCCTTGTAGCAATAACAAAACTAGCTGCGAAGATATTCGTCCCCCGTCTAGTGCATTTGCAAACTGTCCCTCTTGAACGGGTCACCTTTGTCAAAAAATTCCCTTTGATCTAAAAATCTGAATCTCTGTCCCGCACCAATTCTTTAGCCACATATTTATTTGCCATATCCGCCTATTTTTACCTTCACTAGCTCATGCCACTGGAAGTAATCAGGAGATTACCACCGTCAAGGTCCTGGTTTTTAACTTTCCTTCTCGCTCTCTGTAATCACTCTGTAGGACCTCATTCCTATATCTACCTCTGTCATTTGTGCCAACGTGCACAATGACTTCTGGCTGGTCAGCCTCCCCTTGAGAACGTTCTGCAGCCACTCGGAGACATCCTGTCCTCTGACACCTGAGATGTAACACACCATCCTGGATTCCCGTTTGAGGTCACAGAATCTACAATCTGTCCCCCTAATAATCGACTCGCCTACCTCTAAGACCCTGTTTAACTTTACCCTTTCCCGCTGTGCCCCAGAGCCAGTTGTACTGCAACCAACCTGGCTGCTGCTGCTTTCCCTTGAACGTTCATTTCCCGACACCCACCCACTCCCCAAACCCAAAATCAGTATCTAGAATGGTATATTTGTTTTCAAGTGGAATAGCCACAGGCGATTCCTGCACTCTCTGCCTACTCCCTTTGCCACTCCTAGTGTTCGCCCAGCTACTCTCTGCCTGGAACACGACAGGAATCAAGGAACGCTTGTTGGAATAAATAGCGTTTCTTTGAAGGCAACAGGGCTGACAAGAAAGGCAGATGAACTCAGGACATGGATCTTTACATGGTACTGTGATATGACAGTCATTGCAGAAACAGGCTAAGGGAGGGATTTGGGTGTGCCCACCTCACTAAAGGTCTTATCTACGAAGTTCTCCGTATCTCGGATGACCCCGAGAGCAGCCATCTACAGTGCCCAAACACTTCCCACACACGTGTATTCATCAGGAACAGTGGAAGTCTCCCTAAGGACCCACATCCCGCAGGTAGAACATGTGACTTCCCTAACTGCCATCTCGACTGCTGGCAGACAAGCATTAAAGAGACTTTATCTGAGCTTATCTGCACATTTTGCTGAGCTGCTGCTTACTGAAGCTTCTCAAACCAAAGCATTACTACCTACTCTGCTAATTACAGCATGTCAATCGACCACTCCACATTTAGTTATGGTTAGGGAAGGAGGGAAACACTTATTTTTATTTCAAAAATATACTTTATTCATAAAATATTTTGTTGATCTATACAATTAATGATGCAATTCATATGTGCACATTGCATTTCTTTACACACAGAGATCGGAATTAATCCTTCGCATATAAGAAGTCTGTACGTTTACCATCCATATATTTAACTGAGTTGCCAGCGGAGCCCACTTAATGAGTGGGTCCCCTGTTTTTCTTTGGTGGACAGACATGGCATGGTGGTCTTTCCACACCACGTCTTGGCAGCAGCTGCCCAAAGATTCAGCACATCCCTCAATACGTAGTCCAGGTTCTGCGAATAGGCCAGAACTGTGCCACATATAACAATAATGATAGTGTCTCACACCAGACGACCAAGTTTTTCCCGTGATGGAGAGCGACCGCTGCTTCCATCTGCCCAGTTTCTTACTCAGTTTCCTGATGCGCTCCTCCCGAGATTGGCACACGCCCCAGCCAAGCCGAAACAAATACCCAGCACCTTCAGTTGGTCAGTCCTGACGGTGATGGGGATGGAGGATTGGTCAGTCCAGTTCCTGAAGAGCATGGCCTCACTCTTGCCTCGGTTTACCTTGGCCCCCAAGGTCTGTTTGAACTGGTCACATATGCACATGAGTTTGTGCACGGACAGAGGATCCCATCAGAAAACGGCGACATCATTCATATAGAGGGAGGCCTTAACCTGGAGGCCACTGCTGACACGAATAGTCACCGCTCTCAGGCTCGCATCCTTCCTGATGGACTCTGCAAACGGATCTATGCAGCACACAAACAAGGCAGGAGAGAGACGGCAGCCCTGCCTGACTCCAGATCTTACTAGGAAGCTAACTGATTCCCACCCATTGATTGAGACTGCACTGACAATGTTGGTGTAGAGCAGTCTGATCCAATTGTAGATTCCCTCACCAAAGCCCATTTTGGATAGAATATCTCTCATACACGTATGAAATATCCTATCAAAGGCTTTCTCCTGGTCCAGTCTGAAGAGGCAGGTGTTAAACGCCCTGTCCTGCATTAAGCCGATCGTATCCCTGAGGATTGCGAGACTCTCAGCGATTATCCTGTCCAGGTTTGTACAGCACAGGTTTGGTCAGGATGAATCACCGACCCCAGAGCAGACCTGACCCGGTTGGCGACGAACTTTGACAAGATTTTGTAATCCGCATTCAATAGTGAGATCGGTCTCCAATTTCTGATTTCCTCCCTCCCCCCTTCCGCTTGTAGATGAGGGTGATGATGCCTTTCCTCATGGATTCACTTATAATACCTGCCAGAAACATACTGACATACACCTTCAGCAGTTCCTTGCCAATCAAGTCCCATAGAGCAGAATAGAGCACAACCAGTAAGCCGTCACTTCCGGGAGTTTTATTCTTTTCAAAGGACTCGAGTTCCTTGGTTAGCTCATCCAGAGATAACGGCTGGTTCAGCCTCTCCCGTGTTCTGTCGTCAAAGACCTCGGTGATAGAGGACAGGAACGACTGGGAGGCAGCGCTGTCGGATGGCCTCGAGTCATATGGACTGGCATAGAAGGATTTGCTGATCCTTATGGAGTTAGTAATCTTCTTCCTACTTTGTGCACCTTCTGGAAGAAGAAAATTGAGCACGATTCCATGGAGCGAACCCTGGACTGGAAGAGTTTCTTAGAGGCCTTCGTTGTAAAGAGCGAGTCTTGCTGGCCCTTCATCTCCAGATCGTTCATGACATTGACCCTCATCGTCTGCAGCAGGAGCAAGTTTTGCATGCTTTCCTGGAGTTGGGACAATCTTGCCCGCCTCTCTATCGCATCCTGAACACCTTTGAGAATCAAGAACCTCTTGATGTTCCCTTTTACTGTTTCCCACCAGTCTGCTGGAGACTCAAAGAGGAGCTTCATGTTTCTCCAACCTGTGTAGTCCCTCTTGAGCTCCTCAATGTTTCCTGGGGCCAACAGCTTTGTGTTCAGCTTCCACGTTCCCTTACCAGACTGCTTCTCGTCCTGTAGGTGACAGTCAGCCAGCAGGAGGCAGTGGTCAGAGAAGAACACCGGCTTGACGTCGCTGTATCTGATGAAGAATGTTCGGGACTCAAACAAGTAATCTATCCTTGAACACATAGACCCGTCTGCCCGTGAAAAAGTATAACTATACTGTGCTCAGTCTGCAGGGGTGCTGAAGATGTCATGCAGCTTGGCATCCTTTACCATTACCATCAGGGGTCTGGACGTGGTGTCCAGTTTACTGCCACACCCTCCCCCTTACCCCACCACCCCCCGCCGCCGGATTGTCCATCTGCATTAATGATACCGTTCAAATCTCCTGTCAGAATGACCGACCTGGACGTAGCCAGCAAAGTTGAAGCTGTTGCAGGACGGCCAATCGTTCACTCTTACCCACTGGGGCGTACACATTGATCAGTCTCTGGGTAGCATTCCTGTCCATGACGTCGGTGACGAGGATTAACCACGGAGATGGTGAAGTTGCCTCCTTGTAACAGGATACCCAGGCCGGAGGCGCTGTTATCATTGCTCCCCAACCAAACCGACGGCCCATGGGCCCACAAGCTCTACCATTTCCTCTAGCTAGTAAGGTGTGGTATCCCACGCTCCTGCAGAAACAGGACATTGGCTTTCACATTGGCTAAGAAGGCCAACGTAGAAACACATTGCATAGCAGATTTAATGCTATGCACATTAATGCTGGCAATTTTATACGCATTTTAACAGTTTATGAGGTTACCAGTGTCCATTTGCTCTTGGTTGTGCCTCTCTGGGGTAGCTGTCTGCATCCCTGTGGTGTAAGCGAACTGCTGGACCCTTGCAGGGCTGAGGTAGCTCTCCGACTCCACGCTGAGGACATTTCCCCGCTCTGGTGTCATCAGGCTGGGCCGAGGGTCCGCACAACCCAGGTCTCTGTCTGACCACGGGGCTGTCAGAGGATCGCTGAAACCAATTATCTGGGGCTGTGGGGCGGTGTGTATACCTCCTGGTTCTCACTGAGTGGGGGTTGGTCTTTACCAGTCCCCAAAGAGGGTTCGTCTTTTCCTGTTTGGGGGGGGGGGTGCTGCCCTCCTTTCTACCCACGGCGCTTTGTTTCTTCTGGTGGTGACGACTCTCCTTACACCCGTCCTCAACATCCGAAGAGCTGCCCATTTCCTCCTCTTGCAGGTGTCGTTTCCCCTTTGCTGGGTGTTTTTGGGGACCTGTAGAGTTTTCCACTTCCTTTTTTTTACAGGAATCCACTCCTCGCCCCCCTTGGTTCCCTCCTCTTCCATTACCTCTGCCTGACCTGTAGGAGTTTGGATTGGATGCTGCACATCTCAGCTGACTGCGGCCTACTATGCTCCAGCCTGTCTTTCCTTCTGGGTTCCACCACACACCGTTCCCTTGCTGAATTGTGGTGCCTTGCTGATCTTTTGCCGTCCACCTCTGGCCATCTGAGAGTACGTGGCGGCCGCTCATCTTGGGCAGGCCTTGTACATATGTTCTGCCTCTCAGCACAATTACAGTTCTTATCCTCTTTGCATTCCTTGGTTGGGTGACCCTCCTGCTTGCAGTTTCAACAGAGTCACCTTACAGTCTGCCGCCAAGTTTCCTGACCTTCTGCAGTTTTGGCACACTTTCGGTTGCCCTCTGACCATCATGTAACTCGGCTCCCTCTGATTGCAAAGCTGGAGTGTTGGTGGAGGATGTTCCCACTGGCATCGGCCCTCAGAGTTACCCTGACCTGCCGCTTGCTGGTCAAGATCACGAAATGGTCAACCACATTAGTGCTTTCTCCCTCGACCTGGATACATCTTCTCAGGAAGGTCAGGACATCAGCTGCTGGGACGTGGGTGTTGTACATATGAATTATAACAACCTTACTGCTCTGTGCAGGAAGCACATACAACGCGACCACCCACCAGATGGAGAACAGATTCCACCCCCCTTCCTTCTCTTTAAACACCTTCTGGAGCTGCTCGCAATGCTTCATGCTCCCGACGGTCATATCGAAATAGCCTGCCTAAGGGAAATCCTGCATGCAGTACACGTTTGCTGCGTCAAACCCGCAGCACTCGAGCATAATTTTCTTGAGGGACACAGTCCGATCGACCGGTGTACATTCCTCCATCTTCTTTACAGAGTTTTATGAAATAGGAATCATGTTTGGGAAAATGGCTTTTAGCAAAATTATGGAGAAGGTATCAACGCAATACGATTTGATTTTCAGAAAGATTTTTGATAAAGCCCCAAGCCTATTGTGCAAATTCGAATCCTATGGGACTGGGTCTAATATATGGTCATGGTTTTAGAATGGGAGAGTTGGCAGGAAACAGTGAGTATGAATAAAACCATGTTTTTTGAATGGAAGGCTTGGAGGATATAACAGGGATGGAGATTTGGCATCCAACTATTCCAAATACACATCATATCTTTGGTTGAGGGGCTCAATTGCAATATTCCCAAGACTGCTGACAGCTCTAAACGATGTCAGCTTGTGAGTGGATGAGGAGGATGTAAAAAAGGCTCCAAATTGATTGAGACAAGTGGAGTGACTGGGCAAATACCTGGCAGATGGAGAGCAATGGCAGAGATGAGAGGTTGTGTACATTGATGGGATCAATTGAATGGCAGGCTATCATTTGAAAAGGATTGGCTGAAATTTGTTGATATATAAATGAACTTAAGCTGCATTTTTGTTTATTTCTGCGCAGCATTCCGAGTCCATGTAGGGCAATGAGTTCTGAACACGGAAGTCAATACTGGGAAATGCATTGGCACACTGTATACAGTGTACGTAGATCCAGCAAGTAGGGAGCTGTAACATTGAAAAGAATCTGGATCTCCCTGTACACTAGTCACTGAAAGCAATATTGCAGGAGCAGAAAGCAGGTTGGAAGATAAATGGTTTATTTAACTTCATTTCAGAGTGATTTAGAATGCAGGAGTAAGGGTCATTTACTGCAACTGTACAGGGACTTGGTGGGCCCCATTTGGAACATTGTGCTGTATTGTGTGCAGTTTTGGTGTCCTTACCTAATAAAGGGCAAACCTGACATTGAGGGAGTGCAGTGAAGGATGACAGACTGATCTCTGGGATGACAGTTAGTTGTGGGAGCAGTGTTTGGGGCGACTGGGCCTGTATTACATGGGCTTTAGGAAAATGAGTGGAGATCTCAGTGAGATATATAAAACTCTGACAGGATGTGACAGATTGGAAGCAGGGATGTTAGTTCATTTTCGAGAAAATGGTTCGCGAATCACATTGCAGTCAAATCGCGATTAATAAACATGTGTTATCAGAGAACTCCCTATATATTGATGGGCCAAAGGCACTATATTTCATAATGTTTAAACATATTTTGGGATATGAACATTCTGTGGGGAAAACTGCTTTGAGGAGATGTTCGGCCATGAAATAGCATGGGGAAAGCTCAATGTGCTGAATGACCTCCTACTCTCCCGATGTTTCTGTTCAGTCTGTTGGAAAGCTCTGTAAAGGTTGTCATAAGCTCTCAGATGTTAGGAAGGGTCGACAGAACTGTGTTTCTCACTCCCTTTTCTGATAACGAGGTTGATGCTAGATGTTCTGTCAGGTTTTATCCTTTAAGACCTCAGAGCAGTTTGATACTATTGAGGGTCTCACTTGGCCGATTCAGAGACCATGTTTGTGTATCTGGAGTCACGTTTAGGCCAAGAAAGCACGGGAGATCACTTGGGGAAGGAGACCGATGTTTACAATCAACATTGGACACTATTACTGACACCAGATTTTAGGTATCGAGATTATATTAATTATTTTTAACTTCCAACACCTGCCAGATCATTGGCCTGGACTGGATTCGTAAACCAATGATATGTCCACTGCAGCACCATCTCCACATGGGGACCTATCAGAAACCACACTGACCTGATTATTTCGGTGCTACTTGACAGCTTTATCGAAAAGTATTCCCACCAATTTGACTGTCGAGATGGGACTGAGGGTGTGGTAATTGGTCAGATTGTAATTATTCTCCTATGCCGGGACTGGATATAGTTGAGTAATTTTCCTCCTCGCCAGGGACATGTCAGAGTTGGAGCTGGAATGATACGTAGGATGGCGTTTTTACAGGGGGCAGGGAGGGAAGAGGTGTAATCTAGGTCGCTGTGGGAGTCAGTCGGTTTAGTGTATATGTCCGTGTTGAGTCGGTCATCCGAGATAGAGATGGAGAGGTCTCAGAAGGGGAGGGAGGAGTCTGAGACTCTCCAGGTAAATTTGAGGTCTGGGTGGAAGGTGTTCGTAAAGTAGATGAACTGTTCAATCTCCTCGTGGGAGCACGAGGTAGAGCCGATACAGTCATCAATGTAGTGGAGGAAAAGGTGGGATTATATTCCCAATTCCTTCGCCTTCACCGCATCTGCTCCCAGGAGGACCAATTCCAATACCGAACAAAGCACTGGCCTCCTTCTTCAAACACCGCAATTTCCCCTCAGACGTGATTGACGATGCTCTGCACCGCATCTCCTCCACTTCCCGCTCCTCCGCCCTTGAACCCGGCCCCTCCAATCGCCACCAGGACAGAACCCCACTAGTCCTCACCTACCACCCCACCAACCTCCAGTAACATCGGATCATCCTTCGTCATTTCTGCCACCTCCAAACGGACCCCAACACCAAGGATATATTTCCCTCCCCACCGCTATCAGCGTTCTGGAAGGACCACTCCCTCCGTGACTCCCTTGTCAGATCCACACACTCCACCAACGCAACGTCCAATCCCGGCACCTTCCTCTGCAACTGCAAAAAATGAAAAACTTGCGCCCACACCTCCCCCCTCACTTCCCTCCAAGGCCCCAAGGGATCCTTCAATATCCATCAGAAATTCACCTGCACCTCCACACACATCATTTAGTGCATCCACTGCACCCGATGTGGCCTCCTATACATTGGGGAGACAGGCCGCCTACTTGCAGAACGTTTCAGACAACACCTCTGGGACACCAGCACCAACCAACCCAACTGCCCCTCCCACTCCGCCAAGGACATGCAGGTCCTTGGACTCCTCCATCACCAGACCAAGGCAACACGACACCTGGAGGAAGAGCAAATCACCTTCTTCCTAGGAACCCTCCAACCACAAGGGATGAATGCAGATTTCTCCAGCTTCCTCATTTCCCCTCCACCAACCTTTTCTCAGTCCAAACCCTCAGACTCAGCACCGCTTTCTTGACGTGCAATCTTCTTCTCGACCTCTCCGCCCCCACCCACTCTCCGGCCTATCACCCTCACCTGAACCTCCTTCCACCTATCGCATTCCCAATGCCCCTCCTCCCTACCTTTTATCTTAGCCTGCTTGGCACACCCTCCTCATTCCTGAATAAGGGATTATGCCCGGAAAGTTGATTCTTCTTCTCCTTTGATGCTGCCTGACCTGCTGCGCTTTTCCAGAAAAACATTTTTAAACAACTACCTCATTGTCCACTTTAATTTGATGATTGTCCGAATCAGAATCCTCTGAAGTTGTTTTTTTCCTTCTGTGCCGTAATCATTAACACCTTGTTCTCTGGCTGTCCTTACCTTTCAAAGTACATTTTGAGCATATTCACATGACATACGCTGTGAGATTTCTTTCTTTCTGGAGTCCCTATCAAGTAGTTACTCTCACTCAATATCCGTTGTGTTTGATAAGGTCTACTAAACCTTGCTTTTCAAGGTTCACCTATAACTGGAAGTAACAGTAATATCTTATTCCCGATAACAAGATTGCATTTTTAAAATTTCCTCTCCGCGTCCTGTTTTATTGCATGTTGCATTTCTTTTAAATGCTGTCTAGCCAACTCCCCAGCGCTATTAATCATTCCTTAAATTTTGAGACCGAGTCCAAATGTGTGGCCTTTGAACACTAATTTACTATTTTCTCCTTAATCAATTTAAATGGTCCTCTCACTTAATGCCCCCAAAATAATTCCAATGAAACGAATTTGCTCTGTTAATTGGGGGCATCCCTGATCACAAAAAGTACAAATGGAATTCCCCGACCCTAATCATCTGGATAATCCTGATCATAAGCCCTCAACATGGTCTTTAATGTTTAATGTCACCTTTCTAGTGCTCCCTGCAATTGTGGATGGTTTGCAGTAGATTTGAATTGCTTCATTCCTAAGACATTATCGTGATTAATTAGATGTGAACTTTGAACCTTGATCTCACTGTATCTTCATTGGTAGTCCGTATCTATTTTTTAAAGAAGAGTAATTCCTTTGCAATTCTTTTAGCTGTGATACTGCACCTTGGGATGGCCTCTGGAAATCTAGTCAATGCATCCATTATTGTTAAAAAAATACTGATGCCCACTCTTTTGATTGTGATCTGGGACCTAGCCAATCAATTAAGACTCCTGTAAAAGGTTCCTCAAATGCCGGAATAGTTAAGAAAGGTGCAGGTTTTATTATCACTTGTGTTTTTCCAATTACCTGACATGTATAACACGCCTGGCAAACATCAACTACATCCTGTTGCAGTCCAGGCCAGTAAAATGTCTCTGTATTCAGTCTGTTTTTTTCCCTCACTCCGAACTGACTTCTCGGTGGTAATTCATCCACCATTCGCATCACCTCGTTTCTGTACCACATTGGCAATATGATTTGATGAATCTCTTCTCATTTTTCAGCTCCTTGAATATATGATAGTCTCCATTTCCTCATTTGGACATCATTTTTAAGGTAATAAAGCTCAGGGATACATTCAAAATTCCTAACGTATGTGCTTTTTGATACAACTGCTTTAAACTTTTATCTTTCTGCTGTGACTCAATTAGTTTAGCCGAGAAAAATTTTTTACATGATCACCTATTTGCTCCTGTTTTGTCTCAACTTTCTGATGGAACAAAGTATCTGTTCATGCCACTTAAGCTTCCTTATCTTTATATTTTTGGTATTTTCTGTTTCAACTCGTGACATTGGGACTTTGTTACCCACAATCATGAAAATTTCAAGGATAAGACTCCTACATTGATTCAGTTGCCTGCATATCCACTGGCTTTTCAATGATATAGCAGTAATCCTACCACTGAATCAGCTATATTTTCCGCAAGGACAAATTGTATTCCTGGAGCTGAGAGTTTGTCCAATACCTCTACCACAATTTCCCCACACTTTTCTGGACACGCTATGCTCACTTTACATGATTTTGCACCTTTTGTCTCATGGTGAATTGCCTTTCGCTGTACCTTTTCTGGAAATATTCCTTCAGGAGTACATATCTCCTTATCTATTCACAGAGGATCCTGTGTCTCTTAATATTGCATTCTCTTTAACTGCCCTATGTGAATAAACTTTCCCTTTGCAGGTATATTTTATAAGCAGATCTGGTACTCCCTCCGTAACAAACCTCCAATCAGATTATACGCTCTGATGCAGCTTTCTACTTTCCACTGTGCATTCTGTTACCGCTCCATCAAAACTCCCAGATTTATTCCTTTTTTCCTACATCTGTGTTTTTTTCTGAATCCACCAAAACAGTGATTTCATGTGACCTAATTTGTTGCAATGAAAACACCGGAGGCTTTTAAAAAATCTTCTCTGCCTCCTTCAAGTATTGCCTTCACTGAGAGCTACGTCTCCCTTTCTACGTGGGGATTTCTCTTTGCCCCAATTTCTATCCATCATGGACTGAAATTGACTCTGGAAGCCAAAACAAGTTTTATAACAATAATCACCAGTCATAATCATCAGACTATTCAGCTGCCAGCCTTGCCTTTATTACTCTAGTATCTTCCAAATGAGTTTGCACTATGTGAATGCTTAAACTCCTCCAAAGTAATTGTCTCTCTCAGAGCATTGTAGGTTTGCTCTCTTTTTAAAGCTCTTATCCATCTCTGAAAATTACTTTGTTTGATTCTTTCAAACTCAATATGGGTTCGACCAGGATCCTTCCTTAAATTCCTCACGTTGTCTGTAGGCTTTTGGCACGTGCTCATACGTATATTTTCCTCTTCTCATAGTCCCCAGATCCCTCCTCTGATAGTGTTGCACATACCTCACTAGCTCTACCTACAAGTTTTGTCTGGGTCAACAAAACCTACATGGTCACTGGCCACTGAAATTCTTTAGCCACTTTCCTCCTCATTAATCTAGGCAAGGTGTGAATATACTGAAACACATTTCTCACCAGGCTTTGGACGACCATAGGTTTACCCATCTTCACTCTGTTCCTCACTAAACTTACCTTCAGCCTTCATCCTCATCCTTTTCAGCTGACTTTCCATTCTAAGTGTCCACCTCGGAAGCTCAAATGCTCCCTCTTTTTCTTTCTCTCCTGCTGAAGCTATTTATTTTTTTCTCTTTCCTCTGTTAAACCTATTCGTTATCTTTCTTCCTCTTCTGATTTTAGTCGTAGCTCAAACTGCTTCACCTCTGCTTCCAACTCAAGCTGCCTCTTTTGCGATTGAAGTTTAGTCATCTCCACAGATCCTGATGGAGTTTGCAGCAAATTGGAATGCCGAGCTACTGCTGCATTCATCTCATCTTTCCTCACATCAGACGGTAGCTTTAACTCCCTTTGTCTTCTAATTCCCACGGCTTGGACTTATGTGCATTTTGTAAAACCCCCAAGGTCACTTCCTCCACCTCCAAAACAAGCTTTGTTCCTGCAGGAACCATTGCTATCTGAAGGTCTGTTTACTCACCAAATCAACACACGAAATAAGAGACAATATCACCTGCCACTCGCTGTCTAAATTCTGCGAAGGCCCCTAATCTGTTATGGACCAGACCCGAGCACTCAAAACATTTTAAGCAGGTAGCCGGACGATAAATTTGCTACTTGTTGAAGGTTAGTGTATAGCTGATATTCCCAGAGTGAATTAGCTGGTCAGACTGCCGAGTTGTAAACAAATGACATTTATTTGCCAAATTACCAAATTAAACATAAGGAACCGAAAACAGAATACCTGAATAACGTATCGTATCCGAACCTGACAGGCTATACCGATTTAAAGATGCTGTTCCAATATACTTGCAACAATCCCAATAAACAAAACCCCTAAGCACCAAGAATAAAACTGACCCAACTGCTAACTGGTTATAATGTCGGAAGGGCAGAAGGAGGCAGAGAGCGTCCAGTGACTCTAACTCAACTAACTGGATCAAAGAACTGATCCAACCTGTCCAGCTGGGGAGCTGGACAGGTCCTCTTGATTATACAGGGTACTTTTTAGAGACTTAAAAGGCTTCTTGGATGAGGCATGTTCTGTTAGGTATAAACAAAAGGGCCCCAACGAACCTGTCAAAATTCTGACATATTGGAATCTTGGGTCCTTTAGACCCTCTTTCAAAAAAACCAAGGACAACATAACCCTGTAAAAGGACTGGGTTTGTGAGAACATGCCACATTTGGCTTTGGACTGAATTCCAAAAATGTAAGTCGTACCGTTTTGAAGCCAATACAATGTGAAAGTGTTTGTTAGTTTACATAAAACGTGCTCAATCATATTGTGTGTTGAAGATTCAGCATTGTCACGAGTGGAATGTCCAGACAAAAATATCCACACTTCCTATGTATGGTCAGGGCAAATATATCCACTGAGAATCTGTTGCTTGGTGCCTGTTCTAGTCAAGGAGAGACCAGCATGGAAACCACATCTAGATTGTGATTTTTTTGTTGTGGATGGTCATGGTGGAGCGTTCAGGTGGTTACAGTATTGCAAATGAATATCACAGCAGAATCATCTAACCCGCATTAAGAAAACGTCCATAATTCTCCCTCACAATTAACTTCACGAGAACAAATGGAAATGGGAGATGTGACCATTAGCCAGTGATGTCAACATTCAATTCAATCCAGTTGTTATTTTGAACTGAAGGTCGTATTCCAAAAGGAGTTATCTGGATCTGTTTGTTCAGTGACTGTGATTGATGTCACTCTCCATGGATCCTAATTATGTCACTGGATAGTTTTCCTCTTCTATTTGTACGGGGCTTCTTCCAATGCTTTATCCCATTATTGATGCAGATGTATCACCAGCAACACTGACAAGGATCAGCAGTTGCAGCGACAGGGAAAGGAGAGATCAGAATCTGAGAACCATAGACTGGAATGTTCCAACAATGGGCCAGAATCTGAGAACACTAGATGGAATGTTTAAACAGTGGATCAGAATCTGAGAGCATTAGACTGGAATATGCCAACAATGGATCAGAATCTGAGAACAGTCGACTGGAATGACGCATCAATGGTTCAGAATCTAAGAAAAATAGACTGGAATGCTGCAACAATGGACAGGAGTTTATCTTGGGGTCTTTTGTATCTTTCCTGGTATTGGCACATATTACCAATTCGGATATACAGTGTACTGCTGATTATTCAGGCTGGTTACTATCCCATGCTCGCTATTGTTGGTGTTCCTGGTAAGTCTCCCCATCACTATCGATTTATTAATCCCATGGTGAACTTCAGTGCTATTTCTGTTATCTATATTTAGTAAATACTGAAACTATTGTCGTCAGTTTCAAATGCAAATGCATTCATTACCCACACATTTCAGAACCGCCTACACCCCCGCACACACAAACATCTGAAAACAAGACTGTTCACAATCACAAAGTACCTATTTTCCCCGAATTGATTTATGTCTTGGTATTCTCTCCATCACCAAAGCTACCCACTCCCAGCTCCATGGTATCGCCAGACCCCATCTTGACGTCAGTGCGAGTGCAAAATAAACCATTATCTATACCTTGGTAAAAGTCAGACTTTATGGTTCCTGTTCTCTTCTAATCAGTCTTTCCGTTACAAATGTTTCCATCAAAATCTTGTTCTTGTCTGTAAAGTAAATTCATGACAGGGACACGGTGTCAGAGTAGTAATGTCGCTGGGCACGTAATTCAGTGGCCCAGGTAACTACACTGTGGACACTGTTTCAAATCCTATCACAGATGATGACAGAACTTAAATTCAAATGACAGGAACTGGAAATAAAAGTGAATTTTACTAGTATAATCCCACCAGCACTTTGTCAATAAGTTTATCTATTTCACTGTTGCCCTTTGGTGAAGAAATCTCACATTATTGTCTGGTCTGAATTAAAACTGACGTCAGACCCAATACCTTAAGGTATGGCCTCACAGTAAAAGGCATTTAGTGAGGTCCACAAATGCAGCCCTGTCAGTGATGCAGACATCCCATGAAAGGTAGAGGCAAAAAAAAAGAATGTTGCTAGAGATTAGAAACAAAAGGAGCGAGTAAGTGCCAGAGAAACTGAACAGATATGGTAGCCTCAGGTCGAGAGAATAATAGAAGTGACATTTCGCGTCCAATGACCATACATCAGAACTGAATGCAGTTGGTATATAGTGTGTTTGTTGTTGATGACAGGGATGGCTGTTGTGAAAGGGAGAAGCAGTGAGTTGAATAGATAGAGAAAGAGAGAGGTAGAGAGAAAGAGACAAACAGAGGGAATGTTGATGATTAGCTGGAATGGAAATAATAGTCCAGACTAATCTTATTTATTTTTCTCCTGTTCCCATATTACTGAAATGCATGCCCATGTGAGGTGTACCTCCATGTCCCAGTTTGAAGTCAGCTATGTCCCTTTGTCTCTCTTACTTGAGTGTCATCATCTTCTTTTATTCAGTAATGGGATGTTGGGCCAGTAATTAATTCCTTTCCTGATTGTCCTTGAGAAGGTGTTGGTGAGCCACCTCCCTGACCCACTGCAGCCTGTGGGCTGTAAGTAGTCAGTGTTGTGGTCCGCCCGGTTTCATTTATTTGAAAATTTTAGTGAGTGATATAACAGAGCGGCTGGCTTGGCCATTTCAAACTACAACTGTATGTTAACCACAGTGCTGTGGTCTGGAGTCACAGGTAAATCCGACCAGGTGAAGACAGTAGATTTCCTTCTCTGAAGTGCATTAGTGTTCCAGGTAGGACAAACACAATGGTTTCATTAGATTCTCAATTCCTGATATTTTATTGAATGCAATTTCCAACATTTGCCGTGGTGGGATTCGAAACCGGGGTCTCGGTTATCACCTGAGTCTCTGGGTTATTATTCCAGAGAAAATACAGCTAGGCCATCACCTCTGCAGCATCTGCAACCATCTCCAACCATCTCCAATGGCAATAGTGGTGTTGTTGTTGGCGTGGCTGTGCTTAAAGCATAGCGTTTTTCAAGGCAACAAAATGATTTGGCAAAACATACCATCCTTCTCAGTTTGTATTTATGCGAAGGTGAGATGATGGGAAGTGTTCTTGGTGAAAAGGAGGTGGGTGTCCTTGGTCATGAGCCACTGATAGAATTCATACGGAGCAGTAGGTAATCAGCCCAGTAAATGTATAGTGTCCTTCATTGTAAAATGATGGAAGTATAAGTATGAAGACACCTTACTGAATTGGTAAAGTGTTATTGAAACAGTACTTGGGACGCTGTGAACAGATTTTCTCTCCTTTATGAGGAATGATCTCCTTGCCACAATGAGACAGAATACAGGCAATGCGCCAGAGTAATCCCTGCGTTGAAGGTACAACAAGGAGAGTGTGAAGGAAATGAGTGATTAATCTGTAATGCGGAAAAAGAATAAAAAGTGATTGCAATAAAACTTGAGCGTTATGGACCAGTATTCATTATTTTCAAAACTAAGCATTGATACCGTTAAATATTCCGTGTTTCCCGCAATTTATGTTTTCTCATTTGGACAAATATATGATAGGGAATGTTAAGAAGGACATGGGCCAAGTACAGGAAAATGGAGTTCGCATGGATGGACATTTTAGTCTGAATTGACCAGTTTGGGCTAAAGGGCCTGTTGAACTCTATGACTCTGTGATAGTTTACATGTCCCTGTGGAGCCCACATGTTGGTTGAGAGACAGCTCCAGGCTCTGACCAAACTCTCTCCGTCTCAACGCACAGTTGGAGTGAGACCCTGCACTGAGCATCATGTTGTTCACAAACTTGTCAGCAGCCACATTCTGACAGGGTTGGTCATTCTCAAAGGCTTCTGACATCCATACAGAAGACTAGCCCTGTCTTCTCGGAGATGGAAGATTACTCCTTGAGATGTGCCACATACCATCCGGTGTGCCTCCTTACCATCAGCAAACCATGTTAATGTAACACGTGTGAAACATTAGCAAAGGAGCCAGGAGGCACAACATGGAGCAATCTGTTTATGCAGCCTCTGCTTCATTAGTTTGTAGTGTTGCAGCATCAATTACATCCTCCAATTTCAGTGTAACTGTTTGGACGGGCTGAATGGCCTCTTCTGTTCATTTGTCAATGTCTCGGGTGGCTGAATGTCCTCTGCCTCGTTCCAGGGAAGAGTTTCATTATTGGGTGACCCGTGGTAGCTGCTTACCTGCGTGTTGTGCTGACTAGATTCCTTATCTTCCTGTGTAACATTAGACAAACAGGAGGCTGGAAGAAACAGCAAGTTAGGCAGCATCAGGAGGTGGAGAAGTCAACACTTCAAGTATACCCGTTCTTCAGGACTGCGGGTGGGGGTAGGGGGAACTGCAGATAAAGAGGGAAGGGAGTTGTTGGGGTGGGAAGAGCAGCAGGATGGTGAGGTAGCAGATAGGTGGACACAAGTGGTGGGTGCAACCTGGTTGGTCGATGGGAGGGATGAATCCGGTTGGGAGCTAGAAGGTGGGTCATTTGGTGCAATGAAAGGGAGAAGGCGGGGCTGGAAAGGGAGTAGGGCCATGGCTGGGAAGTTTATTCCAAATTGGAGAACCAAATGTTGAGTCCTTCAGGTTGTAGGCTAACCAGGCAGAAGGTAAGATGTTGTTCGTCCAATTTGCGGTCTGACTCACTGTGGCAACAGAGGAGGCCAAGGAGGTCACGTTGGAAAGGAATTGGGAAGGGGAATTGAAATGGGTGGTGCCTAGGAGTTCAGGTCGGCCGCTGTGGGCCCTGTCGTGATGCTCGGCGAAATGAGCCCTTAGTTTACGTTGCTCTCCCCGATGTGGAGAAGACCACACCAGGTGCACCTGATGCAGTAAACTAGGTTGAAGGAGAGGCATGTGACCTCTGTTTCACGTGGAAGGACTGTCTGGGGCCTTGGATGAGATGAGGGAGGTGGTGTGCCAGCAGGTGATGCATTATTTTCATCTGCAGGGTCAGTTGCCAGTGGGGCGTGGCGGGTTTGGTGGGGAGTGTGGCACGAACCAAAATTGGCGAAGAGATTGGTCCTTGTGGAAGATGTGTCAGGTGATGGGATCCAACCTAGTTAACTGTATCTGGTGGTACTGATGTGGTCTTCTCTATGTCAGGGAGACCAAATATAAACTAAATGGAATGCTTTGCTGAGCATCTCAGCTGGGCCTGAAAGGCTGATTTGACCTCACAATCACCTCCGATTTCAATTCCCCCTCCCACTCCATTTCCGACATGGTCATCCTTGACCTCCTCCATTGCCACAACGAACCAAAGCACATCTGGAGGAACATTGAATATTCCACTGGTGCAGCCTAAAGCCCGGGAGACTCAACATTGAGTTTTCCAAGTTCTAGTAACCTCCCTTCCAATACCCCGACTCCCTTCCCAGCCTCTCCTCCTTCCTTTCCTCTGATCAACCCATCTTCCAGCTGTCAACTGGATTCATTCCTCCCATTGACCAACCCAGTGGTACCCTCTACCTGTGTTCCCCACCTCACCACACTGCCTCCTCCGACTCGTGCACCTCGACTCTTTATCTGTACACACCGTTACCCCACCCCCAGTCATGAAGAAAGCTTATGCCTAAGGAGTGGACTTCTTCTCCTGATGCTGCCTGGCCTGTTGTGTTCTTCCAGTCTCCTGCATTCCAACATTTGTAATGGGCTGTGCCTCTTCTTATCCAATAGCTTCAATGGGCTGAATGGCGTTCTCACATTTCTGTGACACCAGCTTGGGATACAGAATGAGCTACTCTTTTTTAGTTCTTTGGAAATGTTCAGGGTCTAGTAGTACTGTTACATGAATGTTACCTAGATATTAACAGCATGAGCTTGAATGTTGACCAGGTTTTGATGCTTTATGCGATATTTTCTCTTTCCTCTTTTTGATCTAATGACGGAGGGTAAGACGTTAATGAACCCGCTGAAGATGTTTGTGCCGAGGAAGCTACCCTAAAGATCGCCAACATAGATATCTAGGGACTGAGAGGATTGATCTGCACCAGCCACATGGTGTCCTGAATGGCCCAACCACCTGGGATTTTACAACTGATTCCCATTAGGTTCAATGTTATTCAGTTTCCTTGACACATTCCTCAGTCACGCCCTGCCGTGATGTCAGGGCCAGTCAATCTGATACTGTGCTCATATATTTTGTTCATGTCAAAGGTCAAGGTAAATCCGTGGGGACTGTTTCCTTCTCTCAGAGGGTAGTGACTATTCTGGCCTCTCTATCCCAGACAGCTACATCTCTGAACTGTTTGGGCGAGCAGAATGGTGTTAATGGATCTTGACACATCAGGGAGTTGAGGGCTACAAAGAATTGGGCAGAGAAGATAAATTAATGCCGGAAGCGATCAGCCCTGACCTTATTGAAGGGAAGGGCAGGCTTTACAGGCTATATAGTCTGGTGTTATTCCAGTGTACCACATAGGCCAGTCATTTTGTTGCCTCTTCCATTTCCTGTGTTATTGACTTCAAGTAGCTGAATAGCCTGATCATGTTGCTGCATGATCTAGAATGGGTCTAGTTCTGTTGCCTTGAGGGCTGATTGGCCTCCTCCTGTAACTGTATATCATACTCCAGGGGCTGAAAAGCCTCATCCTGTTCTGGTGTAACTGAAATCCATATAGTCCAGATCTACCACCCTTGGAGAAAGTGAACACTGCAGATGCTGGAGATCAGAGTTGCAAAGTGTGGCACTGGAAATGCCTAGCTGGTCAGGCAGCATTCAAGAAGCAGGAGTATCGAAACCTTGGACATTCCTGATGATAGACATATGCCGAAAACGTCGATTTTCCTTCCCCTCCAATGCTGCCTGACCTGCTGTTCTTGTCCAGCACCACACATTTGGACGTCTACTGGCCCGCCCTAGTCAACCTTCCTGGTCACATCATCAAAGAAATTTAACAAATTCTTCAGGCATGAACTTCCACTCAAAAAGCCATGCTCACTATTCCTAATCAAACCCTGTTTTCCGAATGCATGTAAAACTTATGCTTCAGAATCTTCTCAAGTAATTTACCTACCACAGATGTTAAGCTGACTGGTCTGTATTTCCCAGGCTTTATTTTTTCAGTCCTTCTTGATTAAGTGCACATTTGCTCTCCTTCAGTCTTCTGGGATCTCACCTGTGGTAACTGATGGTCAAAATTATCAGCCACGGCCCCCGCAAATTCTTCTCTTGCCCCTTTCAGTGTTCTTGGATATATCTGGTAAGGACCATGAGATTTCTCCAACTTCAAAGATTCTAGTACATCAATTACCTTCTCTACTGTGATACAGACTGTCCCTAAGATATCACCACTAATTTCCCCAAATTCCCATATATTCATATCTTTCTCCAATGTAAATATAGAGGAGAAATATTTGTTGAGGACATCACCTATCTCTTCTGGTACTACACATGCATGTCCACTTTGGTCTTTGAGGGGTGTTATTCTCTCTTTAGTTAATGATTTTCCTTTAATATACTTAAAGTGCCTCTTTGGATTCACCCTGATTTTCTCAGTCAAGGTTATCTCATACCCCCTTTTTCGCCCTCCTGATTTCCTTCTTCAGTGAACTCCGATATCCCCTGTACACCTCCAGGGATTTCCGTGATCCAAGCTGCCTCTACCTGAGCCACGCCTCCACATTTTGTATGGTCAAAGCATAAACATTTCTTGTTATCCAGTGTTCCTCATTCCTGTCAACGTTCCTTTCATCCTCACAGGAACATATAGATCTTAAGCTCCCAGTTGCTGGAGGTCCATTTGCTTGCAAACTGACTACTTCGATCAACCCCTGCAAATGCCTGTCTGAGTTTATCAAAATTAACCTTGCCCCAATTTAGAACTTGAATCTGTGGACCAATTTCTTCCCTCTCCATAACTATTTTCAAATTAACAGAACTATGGTCACTGGTCCCAAAGTGCACATCTACTGTCACCTCACTCACCTATCCTGATATATTTCGTAAGAGTAGGTCAAATATTGCCCCCTTCCTGATTAGGACCCTCTATATACTGCTGGAGGAAACTTCCCTGACGCACTGAATTGATTCCATCCCATCAAATCCCTAAATGCTCTGGCAGTTACAGTCTGTGTTATAAAAATTAAAACCCCTATTATGACAACCCGAATGTTCCCTGCAAGTCTCCCCAACCTCTCTAGATATTTTTGTTACTCTAATTCCTGTTGACTGTTAGGGGGTCTATAGTACCACCCCAATAAAGTCACCATCCGCTTCTTATTTCTTAGTTCCACCCACAAAGCCTCACTGGATGATTCATCAGTTATTTTATCTCTGATCAGTGCTTTCTACTCCCCTTGATTAGAAATGCTACTCCCCTCCCACTTTCCACCATCTCTGTCCCTCCTAATGCATTTATCCTTTTACATTCAAGGTCAGTCCTATGCATCCCTCAGCCATGTTTCTGTAATAACTAGACTATCCAGTGCTGATTATCTATCTACACCCTGAATTCATTGGCCTTACCTGTCAGCCCTTTCACATTGAAATAAATGCAATTTAATCAACAGGAAATTCCTTGCTCCCTATCATGTTCCAGCCTGGTCTGTCTCTTCAACGTACTATTTCTGAATACTGTATTTCCTTCCAGCCTCATATTTGCCTCCCTGCTCTTGAGGATACCACCTCCTGCCAATCTCGTTTAAACACTCCCTTGTAGCACGATCAAAACTGGCTGCGAAGATATTGGTCCCCCGTCCAGTGCATGTGCCACCAGTCCCTCTTGAACAGGTCAACTCTGTCACAGAAAAGCTCCCAATGATCTAAAAATATGAATCCCACCCCCTGCATCAATTCTTTAGTCACATACTTATCCGCCATATCTTCCTGTTCATACCTACACTAGCTCATGACAATGGAAGTCATCAGGTGACTGTCAAGGTCCTGTTCTTTTAACTTTTCTTCGAGCTCTCAGTAATCACTCTGAAGGACCACATTCCTATGTCTACCTGTGTCATTTGTGCCAACGTGCATAATGACGTCTAACAGTTCACACCTCCCCCACCCTCCACCCCGCCAACTCCAGCAGACACTCAGAGACATCCTGGACACTGACAACTGAGAGGCAACACACCATCCTGGTTTGCCGTTTGAGGCCACAGAATCTCTTATATCGAAGACCCTGTTTAGCTTTATCCTTTCCCATTGCTCCCCAGACCCAGTCGTAATGCAACTAAGCTGGCTACTGCTGCTTTCCCCTAAACGGTCATTTCCTGATACCCATTTCCCAACACCACAAAGTCAGTATCAAAAATGGTATACTTGTTTTCGAGAGGAATACCACAGGGGATTCCTGCACTCTCTGCCTACTCCCTTCCCCATTCCTGGTTGTCGTCCAGCTACTCTCTGCCTGGAACACGACCGGAAGCAAGGAACGCCTGTTGGATTAAATTGCATTTATTTAAAGGCAACACGGCTGACAGGTAAGGCTGATTAACTCAGGGCGTGGATCTTTACATGGGACTGGGATATGACAGTCTTTAAAGAAACACGACGAAGGGAGGGACTTGGGTGTGACCACCTCACGAAAGCTCTTATCTCTGAAGTGCTCTGTATCTGGATGATCCGGAGAACAGCCAACTCCAGATCCTGAACACTGTCTCCCAGGAGCTGCAGCTGGTTGCACTGCCCACACGTGTAGTCATCAGGGACAGTGGAAATCTCCGTGAGCTCCACATCCCGCAGGTGGAACGTGCAACTGCCCTAACTGCCATCTCAACTGTTGTCAAACTAGCATTAAAAAGACTTTACGTGAGCTAACCTGTACCTTTGGCTGAGCCTCTGCTCACCAAAGCCTCTGGAACCAAAGCATTACGACCTATTCTGCCACTAACAGCACGTCAATAGACCACTCCACATTTAGTTTTGGTTAAGGCAGGAGGGAAACACGACAGTGATGCATTGTTTGGGACTTAAGCACCCCTTGACACCAGACCAAAATACTTGGACTTGGAGAGTGTCTTGCTGAGGTTTTCTTTCTCGTCGTGGTGACTGCACAGATGCAAATATTCACCCTGACAGCCAATCCACGTTGTCGCAGTCCTCTGATCTTTTCTGTCTATTAGTACTGCATTTGTGAATTCTTTGAATCTATTGATTGCTTTCCAAACTGTGTCTCATTCTGGAGGGAGAGATGCTGGTGTTCCAGTGAATACAGGCTATTTGAAAAGGTTTACCATTAGACATATGAGCGATATAATGCCCATCCGCTCGCTGACTCTGTTTTTCCTTTCAATTAGGGTACATTTATTCTGATAACCTTCAATTCCATTTTCCAGCATTTTCCCTGCAACCCTTGTTTAAAACTCTGTCCATCTCAGCCTTGAACATATTTAGTGATCATTCCTCAACAGCTATCTCAATTTTCTACAATTGTTTCCCTCCCACTGATGTGAGACTTGGTGGTCTTTAATCCCATGGCTTTTTTTCTAGCACTCTGTGTGGAAGTTAAACCTACATTAGATGTTATCATGTTCGATAATACCAACTTTGTGGCCAGAGGCAAAACTAAAAAAAAAAGAAACACAACGGTTAAGAACCTGTAATCTCCTCCCTCATCTTCCACATCAGTCTAAGATACAGTTCATCCGGATCAAGGGATTTGGCCACATTTTATCATACACCAACTTCCAATTCTTCCTCAGCTTCTGTGTAAATTTGCTCAAGGTCACACTGTCAGGAACAGACATTGAATACAGTAACTGCTCCTCCAAATTGAAGACAAATATGTAATAGGTCTTTGACATATTCTCTGGCTCTATGCACAGGTTGCCTCCTCGGATCCTAATACTCCCTATTCTTTCTCTAGTTATCCCCCTTACCCTTAATAAACCGATAAAATGTCTTTGGAGTCTTGAAAATACTGCCCACTAATATTTTTATCACCGCTGCACCCCTACCCTATTTTTGCTCTTTTACTTACTTTCTTGAGTTTAGACCTTCACGTTCTCTCCTCTTCTGGGACCTCCATTGACCTGCTCCCTTTATGCCTGTTTTAAGCTTCTCTTTCATTGTTAATTCCATTCTGAATATGTGTAGATACCCCAGGCTCTCCGGGCTGGTTTTCCTACATTTCATCTTTGGTGTAACATGTTGTGGTGACACTCTCATCAATTCCATTGTGAGCATGTGATCCCCCCCCGCCCCCACCTATACGCTGTTCTGTTACAGTTTCACCCAGAAGTAACTATACTGTGGCCAGATCCTGTCTTTCTCTTGGTAAGATCTGCCTCCATCATCCAAATTATTTTTAATTTTCAAACCTTTTTCTTTTGGTCTTTTCCTTACCAAGCTAAAAATGCTTGAGTCACGGTCACTGGTCCTGCAATGCTCTCCCAAACCTGCCTGGCACCTGACTGGCTTCGCTCCCCACAGTCACGCCTATGTATTGCCCCGTCCATCGTTGTATCTGCTCCATGTTGATATAAGAGTCTCTCTGGAATAAATGTCAAGTCATCTTCCCCTCTTTAAAAAAAATCACAGTCCTAATGAATATTTGGAATTGAAATGTCTAAATATAAAAATCCTATTATTGTTTTTACACACCTCAGTGAATTGGTTATATATCTGCTGCTGTATTTTCTTTTATCTGAGAGTCGGTAATATATCCCCAGCAGTGCATTTGTCATCGTTTTGATCCTAACCTCAACCCACAAAGCGTCATTTGAATACCCTTCCAAGATATGATGCTAGCTAAATGCAGTCATTGACTCCATAATTAATAAGGCAACGCCACCTTCTCTTTTACCCTTCTCCTGTGCTGTCCATAGTTCTTGTACCACAGAATATTGAGTTGTCAGCCCTGACCACCCTCAAACACATCTCTGTGATGGCAAAAATGTCACACTGCAAAAATGTCATCTCATTCGCTTATCAGTCTGATAATATTCCCAACATTAAGGTAAAGGACATCCAGCCTGGAATATAGCACACGGAATACTCTGTACCTCGCAGTTCTTCAGTCATTTATTGTTTGTTATCAAACTGCCTTTCCATGAACTAAAACTGTAACTCTGGGACTGAATGAATAATTGTTGAATTGTAATTTCTTTTTTAATTTATGTGTTAATCAAATGCAATGTTCCAGAACTGAACAGTCAGCTCCAAATACCTTACTTTGCTTCGTGTGTAGAGGGGTCAGCCCTCAGTAATGGAAAAAGTGAGGACTGCAGATGCTGGAGATCAGAGTCGAAAAGTATGGTGCTGGTAAAGCACAGCGAGTCAGGCAGCATCCGAGGAGCAGGAGAGTGAAAACTTTGAGCACAGTCCCTTCATCAGGAAGACATTGGTGCATTCACATTTTTTTCCATTCCATGGGAAATTTGGAACTGTACTTGCTCAGGAGGGCAGCACTGTATATAGCCCTGAAATGGAAAGCAGTCAATCAGTTGTTTGGACAGGGGGTAGACAAAGTAAGGTGAGTACAGACTGATTGAAGTACAAACATAAGGATAGATAAGTCCCCTGGACCAGGCAGGAGGCACCCGAGGTTACCAGAGGAAGTGAGGGAAGAGATTGCTGCGCCTTTGGAGATGATCCTTGCGTCCCCACTGTCCACTGAAGTATTGCCTGATGATTGGAGGGTGGCAAAAGTTATTCCCTTGTTCAGGAAAGGCAATAGGGATAATCCTGCGAAATACTGGCCAGTCAGTCTTACTTCTGTATTGGGAAAAGTATTGGAGAGGATTCTGACAAACAGAATTTATGATTACTTGGAAAGTGATAGTTTGATTAGAGATAGTCAGCATGGCGTTTTGAGGGACAATCATGCCTCAAGGAACTTATTGAATTCTTTCAGGATGGGATCAACCACATTGATGAAGGTAGAGCAGTGGATGTGATGTACATGGATTTTAGCAAGGTGGTTGATAAAGTTACCATAAGATCGGCCCATTCAGAAAGTAAGGAGGCATGGGGTACAAGGAAACGGGGAAATCTGTGAGTGTGGATCCAAATTGTCTGACCTGTAGAAGACTGATGGTGGTAAAACATGGAAAGGATACATCCTGGAGGTTGGTGACCAGTAGCGTTCTTCAGGAATCGGTTCTGGGACTGCTGTTCTTTGTGATTTTTACAAATGACTTGGATGATAAAGTGAAAGGGTGCTTTAGTAAGTTTTACAATGTAATAAAGATGTTAGAGTTATGGATATTGTTAAGGGCTGTCTTAGGTTGTAATTGGACATTGACAAGATTGGCTGGTAAATGGAAGATGGAGTTCAACTTGGATAAGTGTAAAGCGATTCATTTTTTAAGGTCGAATTCGAATGCAGCATACAGGTTTAAAGGCAGGATTATTGGTAGACTGGAGGACCATAGGGATCGTGTGGTCCATATCATAGGATGCTCAATGTTGTCACCCAAGCTGATAAGGTTGTTAAGATGTCTGGTGTTTAAATTAGCCAGGGATTGCGTTTAAGAGCCTCAAGGTTACGCTGCAGCGCCAAGAATCTCTCTTGGGATTACACTTGGAATATTGTATTCAGTTCTAGTCGCCTCATTACTGCAAAGATGTTGAGACTTCGGAGAGGGTGCCGGGGAGATTTACCAGGATGCTTACGAGACTAGATGGCATGTCTTACAAAGAAGCGTTGAGGGAGCGAGGGCTTTCCTCCTTGGAGCAATAAAGAATGGGAGTTGACTTCATAGACGTGTATAAGATGATGAGAGATATAGGCAGAGTTCATAGCCAGAGACTTTTTCGCAGGGTGGAAATGGCTATCTCGAGCGGGCATAAGTTTAGTATGATTAGAAGAAGGTTTGAGGAGATGTCAGAGGTAGGTTCTTTAAACAGAGAGTGGTGGGTGCTTGGAATGCACTGCCAGCAGCGTTAGTGGAGTCAGCTGCATTACGGATATTTAAGTGACTATTGGATAGACACATGAATGATAGTACAATGAAGGGTATGTCAGTTAGTCTGAACTTCGAGTAGGATAAAAGTTCGGCAGGACAAGAAGGCTTGAAGGGTTTGCACTAAGCTGTACTGTTCTGTGTATTATGTTTCACCCAGCCTCTGGATTCTTTTCAATTGTTGAATGTGTGAGGGAGTGATATGTGTAAGATCAGGAACCTGGGGTGGGGCGTTAGCCCAAAACTTCCAGTTATGTTGTTCATTGTTACATTCACCAGAATGCCAGTGCAATATGTGACGTGTCCTACACCAGACAGGCTCCGCCAAGTTCAGTTATTAACGTAATTCTTGACTTGTCATTTGCTGCCGTTTTCTTCAGATACAATCTGTTGGGTGACCCATGTATTAATCAGATATTTGCTATGTTTCGTGAATTGCGCAAAAATAAGACGTCAACTATGATTATTCAAATGAACTATAATCTCTGAAAAGAATTAGGCTGATTCTATATTTATGGAACAAAACTATAAACTCCTGTCAAGATTTTCTAACACAGAAATAAAGAATGTACATTTTATTTTGTATCAAACAAACAACATGGATGTAACTTTTTTGGTGATCAGAATTACACACACAATGTCAGGATTCAAAACAATGCATTATCACTCCAACATTTTGAAAGTGGTTGGCTTCTGAGTGATTACATGTTCAGGGTGAGCAAACGATTGAATAATCAAATAGAATTAGCATTCTTATATATTTATATATAATCAATCAGTTCAATTTCTCACTAAAATGTACAAGCTTCAGCTATTTGTCAGCGAATTAGAAATGGCTATAGTTCAAAATGCTCTGCGAATATTAAACTAACTAAATGATTTGTGCTATCAAATTTTAGTGAACGACAATTTGAAAACATTTAACTTTTAGAAAGAATGTCATTTAATTTGAAATGCAGACAGTGAACAAAAACGATGAGCATATTATCGTGTAAGTGAAAAGTCAAACCTTTTCAAAGAGATTTGTGCCAAAGCAATGACAGATTTGTTTTCGTAATTGGAATTCAACATTTCAAATATTCATATTCTGAGTAATAATTAGATTATTTAATGAAGCTGACCTTGCAGTAGTTGCATTTTAAATGCTTATGCTGCACTAAATAATCAGATATTCGTGAGTATTTACAATGGGAAATAATCGGATCCTGACTTTTATTCACATCAGACACATGATAGAGTGCAAAACCTTAAAGTACAGGAGGAGGCCATTGGCCACTGTGTGTGCATCAGCTCCAGGAATGTCTCCCAAGCCCCTCCCATTTGCCAGCCCTATCTCTGCAGCCTGTTAAATTCATATTTCCAAATGCATATCCAGTTCTATTTTTTAATGTTCATCCACAACTCTCCCAGGCAGTTCCA
This sequence comes from Chiloscyllium punctatum, assembly GCF_047496795.1. Lineage (NCBI taxonomy): Eukaryota > Metazoa > Chordata > Chondrichthyes > Orectolobiformes > Hemiscylliidae > Chiloscyllium > Chiloscyllium punctatum. The sequence continues at coordinate 68,013,828 of NC_092766.1, forward strand.
TTCCAAATCCTAACAACTCTCTCAATAAAGAAGTGTTTCCTTATCTCATTCCTGGCTCTTTTGCTGACAAGCTTGAAATTAGAACTCCTTGATGCTGTAATGCCAATTAACGGAAACAGAGTATTCCTGTTTTACTCTACAACGTTTTTTCATACTTTTGAGCACTGCAATAAGTTCACATATTTGTCTGTTCTGCTCAAGCAAAAATAATCCTTGCAAGAACTGTTACAAGCACTACATCGGAAAAACAGTCAGAAAACTAGCCACCTGGATACATGAACAACAACTGGCCAGAAGAAAAAGACATGACCCACTATCACTAGTACCCTTACTTATAGATGAGGAAGTACACGATTTAGACTGGGTCTGCATATCCATCTAGGACAAGCCAAACAGAGACACGCACAAGAATTCCTAGAAAAATAGCATTACAACCTGAACTCTATCAACAAACATATCGATTTTGATTCCATCGAACACTCTCTGAAAAAAAGAACTGGACATAAAATCACCAATACCGGAAATTACATCACTGACTCAAGGAAACCTAAACACATAAATAGCAAATAGGACATAATACCAGCACTTCACCAGAGGCTCACTGATAATGTTCCCTAGTACAGTGATGAACCATCTGAAAATGAACTCTCCAACTCAGCGAGCAAACTGACATCCAGAAGAAGCACAGTTTCTCTCATCCTCCCTTTAACTAAATACTTCATTCCACTTGTCATTCCGATTATTTTAAGGTTATTTGCATTCTTTTGCAAAGTAATATAGTGTCTTTCTGTGTGTGTTTGAATGTGTGTGTGTATATGATAGAGAGAGAGAGACAGCGAGCGAGAAAGAGAAAGAATAATCCTCTGTAATCCCTGGATTACTCCCCGTGCCATGTGGAAAAGAGGGAAGGATGAGGAAGACACTAAAGCTTAACATGTTGTTAAAAATCTAGTTCAGGGGTGAGAGTTCCAGATTGTTGTATCATTGGGATCTCTTCCAGGACAGGTGGGGACCTGTACAAAAAAGACAGATTGTATCTTAACTGTACAAGCACCATCATCCTTGTGGGGATGTTTTCTAGTACAAGTCAGATGGATTTGAATAAACCAGGAGAGTGAGAACCAAAGCAGAAGATCAGGAACTGAACAGAAGGTTAGGTGAATAGGACATCAGGCACGGCCAGTCTAATGACCATGCCGAGAGAAGGAATCAAAACAGTGAGTTGGGAGTTGGAATAAATTATAGAGAGGAGGTGCAGGTTTTTCAGAGATTAACAAGTAAGGATGGAGAGTGTGGGGGATGTGAGGGAGTGAGGTGTGTGGGATCAGGGAGACAGTGCACAAGAAAATGTTAAATGGGAAAGAGGTTGGGCTGGGAAATTCCATGATAAACAACTGGCAGCAAAACACAGGAAAACTTGCTGCTTGTAAAAGTGAATACCTGGGAAAGAATTTATTATGCTTCAGATAAAGAACACCCTTATTGCTAGAGGTCTGTATTATAATGGAGGAAAAGCTGTCTTCATATTATGGCTGTCGCTTTACTAATGGTTGCATACAGCTAGAATAGTGTCAGTGTTGTTGTTGGACAGCATCCACTGAGAATATGAATTCCACTGGATGGTCCCAGAGATGGCCTCGGCTGCATTTGGTTGAGTGAGTGCTGAAGATGCATGAGATGATGCTGGTTTCTAATATAGCCACTTACTGAGTACAGTCAAAGGAACAAAGCAGCAACTGCCATTGTTAATTGTTTCAGAATATACCAGAGTGTTCATGGCTGCCACTGCAAAGAGTCATGCAATGAAAAACAGGCCTATCACGTCTGTGCCAGCAAGTGCATATCCAAAGACATTTTAACCGTTTGTGAGGTTACCTGCCTCAACCACCCATCGAGACAAAGCATTCCAGATTCATACCATCCTCTCAGTTCGAAACACATTCCACAAATCCTCTCTCAATCCCCTGACATTCACTTTAAAAGTGTGTCTCTTTGTTTTTGATCCTTTGACGAAGGAAAACAGCTGCTGTCTGTTCATCCCCTCCATACCCCATTTGCTCATGTACACCTGTACCATATTCCCTCCTTAACTTTCCCAGCTGCAAAGAAAAAAGGAGCAAATTTAGCCCTCCTCTTTCATACTCACTTTTGAGTACTCACTTGTCTTGTTACTTCTGACTTGCATCTTCCCAAATTATCGGTGTTAAGTTTCATCAGGCCATTGCTCTGGCTATCTGAATAATCTGTTTCTATCCTTCTGTTGCCTAACACTTCCCTCCTGACTGTGATCCACCCCGCCCATCTTTGTGTCATCTATAACATTGATCATTATTTCACTGCTCCCCACCTCCACATTCTCACAATCGTCATTTCTGAATATCACAAACAACCAGTGATTTCCTTCCTGTTCGCCAGATGTTATTTAGATGATGATTGGACAATTACAGTTTCTTGCTTTTCCTATTTTGGTGAATTTATGAGTGATGTAGTTAACGCATTTTATGAGGGATCCACAATTAACATTTTCGACACAGAGTTGAATTCACCTTTTACACTCCGCCCCTCTGCATGTTTTGTTTATAAACATTGTAAATAATTTAGGATAAACTAGGATTTGGCATTTTGCGGTAGAACATTAGCATTTTGTGTGGCACTGTTCTTTGTAACATTCCCTGCAATACCCAGAGCTGAAGAAATGTTTCATCTGCAGGATGGACATGCACTCATTCATTGTTTGTTTTAATCAGCGAGTGTGATGAGGATAAATATTCAAATAAATTCTATATTATGGGCAAACTGCAGAAGATCAAATCATATTCTCATATCCACCTTGAATTGGAAGCAAATATATACTGTAAAAATAAAATCAAAAATATTGAAACACCACCGTAGGGGAGAAAGAAACATGTCTTCTGTACTTGATGGAGATATAGAAATATATAGTACATGTACAACCTGAACAAGAATCAAGTGATAGAAGAGAAAGTACAAGAAATCCTTTCTTAATTTTGAATGGAAACCAGATCCCGATTTTCTTGTACAGTGATGTTTTCTCATCCAATCTCACTTCCTCAAAAGCAAGCTTTTCCCTGTCACTAAAACTTCATCTGCCTTTCTTCCTCCTCTGTCCTACTCTTTTCTTACAGTCCTACTTCCCTTGCACTGCCCCTCCTGCTGCTACATTCTCTTCCACTGATGATCTCCCTTCACACTCTTCTTCTGCCACTCCCACTGTAAGTTACACCAATTCCCCAGTTACTCCCACTTTCTCTGGCTATTCCTTCCCCATTTTGCTTTCCAACTGGGATGATGGGAGGTGCTGGCTTCTGGGCTGCTATTGAGCATCAGTGAATGATGAGATTGAGATGATCAATGTCCAATAGGAACTGACAATAGTTGTTTCTGTCACTGTCTGATGCACCGTAAACAGGGTGGTTTTGTTCCCCATGGTACAGAGTGGAGTGTCTTTCTGTCTCTCTGTCACAGCGCTTAACCAAACAGCCTCATCACAAATAGGACAAACCTCTCCTCACAGTCAGAAATCCATGCATCAGTTTTACCTTAAACGTTGTGAGTAGAGTGAGCACATTGTTCTAACAGGCTGTGTACTGGCCTTTTATTCTTTATTCATTTAACTGATCTTCCAATATCAGTTGAGGTGAGATCAGAGTAACTTGCATTGCATTAAAGTAGTATTTGACTCCTGTGACATCAGAGATCCTGAGTAAACTGTGGTCACTGGGAATTGCAGGAAATTTTGCGCTGGTAATTTCCTCACTAAACAATAACACCTTCCCCAGAGCTATTGGGAATGCCAAATAAACTCTGCCCTTGCTAGTGCCTTCCAAAACCATTGATAATTTTTTCTTGTTAATAACATCAAGACTTATTATATTTTAAAGTTTGGTCTAAAGTCTCTGAAAAAAATAAGACCTTGCTGCTTGAGTGTCACTCCATTGAAATAAGGATGTTACAATAAGTATACCTTCCCAATTATAGTCAATCATTTACTTTCTGAGGTCTGATCGTGCGATATCAGTACCACTGAGATCAACGTTTTCTCTGTCCAGCAGAATCGCATTATATTGTCTAAAGACTGCACCACTCTACAATTCTAATTTATTCACCGGCTCATTCGTCATGCTAAACAGATGCACTGGTCACACAATTTGCAACAAGGTAGAGATGCCCTTGACCCTCTGGAACCTTCCTCCCCTCTCATACCTGCCCACTGACTCCATGCCATCCCCCAGCTCCACCTCCTATCGTTTATTCACCGTCCCTCCTTAACTTCCACTCTATGATGCTGAATGTTCTGTACTCAGCAAATATCTGAACATTACCTCTCTGTGCCCCCACTTTAAGGAATTTTAGGCATGACATTTAGTTGAGCTCTTCCGCTGCGTTCGCCTCAGTGCCCATTTCTTTCAGCAATATTCCTCTCCCTGTTCCAAATACGCCGTTACCCAGCTCCAACACTCTCCCTCCACCTGGACTCCTCCCTCTGGCCTTTACCTGAACTAAATCGGTTCGTTGATAAATCTCAACTTGACATTGGTTGTCGTAATTTCTCTGCACTTGCCTCACCAAATCCATACTATCAATGTCCGAACAGCCTATACTCCATGTGCTTAGGTCCAACCCTGACTGTGTTATTCAGCCTGTGCTGACAAGGGTGGTGCTGCTATAGTCTGGTGGACTGACCTCGACATTGCAAAGGTTGAACGCCCACTCTCAGGTACTGCCTCTAATCTCCCCCTAGACCATGACCCTACCATGGCACATCAGGCAATTGTATCAACTGTGATAACTGACCACATTTCATTGGAGATTTCTGCCCCACTCGCCCCACGCCCCTAACTGCCCCCGAGCTGATAATCCTCTGATAGCAAAGCTCGCTTCTATCTCCTCTCAAAAGTTCACAAACAGAACAGCCCAGGCAGACCCATTGCTTCAGCCTGCTCCTGCCACACGGCGGAAGTGCACGGATACACACTTGGGCCCCAGTTATGCCTGTTTCTTCCTGGGGAACATCGACCATTCCCTGTTCCAGTTCTACTCCAGCACCCATCCACAAATCTTTGTCCGATACACAGATGATATCATCGCTGCTGCATCTCTCTCTTGTCCGGAATTGGAAAAGTTCACCGATTTCACTTGGAATTTGAAACTCTCCATCACTTTCACCTGGTCGATCTCTGGCTCCTTACTTCCTTTCCTCAACATTCTTGCTTCCATTTCTGGGGATAGCCAGGCAACTGATATCCAGTATTAACCCACCGACTCCCACAGGTTCCTGGAGTATTCATCCTCACATCTGGTTTCCTGTTGTAGACTCAATTCCATTCCCCCAGTTCCTCAATCTCCACCGCATTGCTTCTGATGATACTAAATTCAACAAGGAAGCCTTTGAAATGTCCACCTTGTTCCTCAATCAAGGGATTCCCCATCACTGTTGACAACAGGGTCATCATCTGAGTCTGATCCATCTCCTGCACTTCTAGCCTGCCCCTCCCCTTCCCTCTCGCAACGGAGTTTCCCTGGCACTTGCCTACTATCCCAGCAGCATTCACATGCAGAGGATCATCAGCCCACATTTCCCCCACCTTCAGCGAGATGCCCCACCTGCACATATTCACCTCTCCTCCCTTGTCCACCTTCTAGAGGGATTATTCCCTCCAGGATACATTGGTCTACTCTTTATTCACTCCCACCACAGGTCCACTTCTCTTTCCCCTGCCGGAGGTATGACACATTCCCATTTAGATTCGATTAGATTAGATTACTTACAGTGTGGATACAGGCCCTTCGGCCCAACAAGTCCACACCGCCCCGCCGAAGCGTAACCCACCCATACCCCTACATCTACATCTACCCCTAACCTAACACTACGGGCAATTTAGCATGGCCAATTCACCTGACCTGCACATCTTTGGACTGTGGGAGGAAACCGGAGCACCCGGAGGAAACCCACGCAGACACGGGGAGAACGTCAGTCAGTCGCCTGAGGCGGGAATTGAACCCGGGTCTCTGGTGCTGTGAGGCAGCAGTGCTAACCACTGTGCCACTGTGCCACCGTGCCACCCATTTACCTCCCTCCTCATCAGTATCAAAGGGCCCAACTATACCTTCGAGGTGAAGCAGCACCTTACCAACATTTCCCACAATCCAGTCTACCTCATGCGCTGCTCACAATGTGGTCTCCTCTACATTGGGGAAATGAAGGGTAGACTGGGTGACCGCTTCACAGAACATCCAAGTTGGACCGCTGCAGATGACTCTGAGCTTTCAGTTGCCTGCCAGTTTAACAGCCCATCCTGTTCCCTGACCAATATCGCTGTGTCAGGCTTGCTGCAGTGTTCCAGGCAAATTCAACGCAAGCTAAAAGAACTACACCTCATTTTCCATGTGCGGACTCTGCAGTCCTTTAGACTCAAAATCAAGTTCAATAATTTTTGGGCCTGAAATCCCCAATGTCCTAGCCCCCTATCCATACACCAGGCCGAGTTGTCACATAGCCTTCCATTACTCACACCCTATTGTTAGCTACTAACAGTCTCCATTAAGAGCTATCCAGTCTCTTCTGCATATAAACCAACATTTTCTGTGTTACTATCAGTTCTGAGGAAGGGGCACTGGACCTGAAACGTTAACTCTGATTTCTTTGCACAGATGATGCCAGACCTGCTGAGCGTTTACAGCAACTTCTGTTTTGTTTCAACATTTTCATCGCAAGGTCTCACAATGCAATACGTCATCGATATTTAGAGCCCTGTCAAACATAGGAACTTTGTAATTTCTCATTTAAAATCAATAACAAATTACTCGAGATTCAACTAAGATAACAGCTTTGCTGCTATTATTCAGATCAGACACTTTGTCACAGTTCAGAAAGAAGAAAGAAATCAAAAGAGCTGGAGAGAAACTCAGTAAATCTGGCAACATCTGAACAGAGATGCAAAAAATGAACCTTTGATTCTAATAGGACTTTTCAGAACAGTGTCACATCATATTACATATGTTAATTCTGCTGCTCTCTGCAGACACATCCTCACGTTTTTTGTTTATCCAGCATTTTCTGTTTGCATTTCATGTTTCCATTATCACTTTATTGCATGTTTCTTGACAGGTCTACATGTTGACCTTGGTAATGTTTGGACAATGTGGTACTTTCATGTTTCTATTACTGTTGGTGTGTCTGTGATACCTGAATTACAGCCGAAATCTGTCTCTTCTTTAAGATCGAAAGTAAAAAGAAAATCTCAACATCTTGTAAATCTCAGGAAATCTATTTTGTTTGACAATACATTTTAGAGGCAGCTGAACTTCATGAAATAATAGCAATAGATTTTTGATGATGGAACACTTGTGTCCTTCATTGAACAAGCTTGTCTCCCCAATCTCCAAAAGCTTTCAATGCATAACATAGAATTATTACAGCAAAGGTGGTGAAAACTCAGCCCATTGTCTTTTCCAGTTTGGAATGAGCGATATTTCTACTGTCATTCTCTTGTATTGTCACCACACCCCTGTACAGTTTGTTATTAGCATCTGCTTTTAATTGTAAGCATCCTGCCAGATATGAACAACATGATCAATCTCAAACAAAAACAGACGTTGGAGGGAAAGCTCAGCAGGTCTAGCCGTATCTGTGAAGAGACATCAAAGTTAATGCTTCAGATGCGGTGACACTACTCAATCTGTATACCCAATGATGAAATGATGTGTATATAAAATATAGTTCACTTTATCACATTTAAAATTATCCGTTTCAGTTCACATTGTCATTGAGCATTACATATCCCAAGCGTTGGCTCGTTCCTTGTTGTGAACTATATTTAATTCTATCTGACGTTAAGAGTGATGATGACTGGGGAATATCATTGTACTCCCATGCAGTCTCTACAGCCACTATCCCCATTCCGCCCGATCTACTCGGTAAATCTGACTTATTAATTCATAAGTCTTAATGAATAAGTTCACTTTTGGTTTTGGGCTGAGGGGAAAAAAGGTGAAAAATTATTGCTTTACAGCAAATAAAACTGCATTAAGATGTTTGTCAATTTGTATAAATTAATTACTGAAGAATATTCTATATGGAAGGTCCAACGTTTCTTTATTAGAGCAGTGAGAGGACCATTCAGAGAAGTCCACCCTTCCTGTCTAAGTTCAGGGCAATTTTGCACAGTGACAATCTGTTGGCTGGGGTTTGTTCCCGTGAAGGAGAGATCAGCCCAGTAACAACATCCTGACTGTGTTTCTTTATTTTGTGGAGGGGCAGAGATTCCGGGGATGAGGACGACAGCATTGCAAACGTACATCAAGGCAGAGTATTCTAGCCTGCGATCAGAAAACTTTCATCATTCTCCCTCACAACAGACTTCACTCGAGGAATTGGCGATGGGAGATGTGACCAATAGCCAGCAATGTCAGAATCCAGTCCAGTCCAGTCCAGTTATATTGTGAACTGAATGTGCTGTATTGAAAGCTAGACCTGTTTGCTCAGTGACCGTGATTGATGTCAGTCTCCATGCATTGTAACTGTGCCCTACTGGTGAGGGGCTTCACTCAGTGCGCTGTCCCAGTGTAGGAGCAGATGCATCAGCTCCAACAGTAACAGAGATCAGCAGCTGGAGAGACGTGGAGAGGACAGATCTGAATCTGCGAATAATGGACTGGATAATTACACAAATGGAGAGGAGGCTTTCCTTGGGTCTTTTCAAATTTCCCTCTGTCGGAAATGTCTACCTTATCGGATATTAGTGGTGCTGATTGGGCGGAGTGGAGAGTGTGTTACTCCTGGTGGAGGAGCGACGCTCCGAAATCTAGTGTGCTTCCAATTAAACCTGTTGGACTATAACCTGGTGTTGTGTGATTTTTAACTTTGTACACACCGGTCTAACAGCGGCATCTCCAAATCATAACCTATTCTCGCTATTGTTGGTGTTCTCTACCTCTGTCCATTCATTAAGCCCATAAACAATTTTGAACTTCATTGCAATTTCTATTATCTATATTTGCCAATGAAAAAAACTTTTATCTTCAATTTCAATTGCAGTTTCCATTCATTTGAATTGCAGACCACTCCCTTACAAACATCTGAGAACAAAACTGTGCACAACCTCGAGATCTCTTATTTCCCTGAACTGATTTATGTATCTTGTTCTCTCTGTCACGAACCCTGTCCACTACCAGGTCATAATATCCCCAGTCTTCATCTCTGTGTCAGTGCTGTGGCTGAACAAACCATTGTCTGCTCGTTGGTAAAATTCAGACTTTATGTTTCAAGCTCTCTTCTGGCCACTTTCCCAGTTACAAGTATTTCAATCACAAAATTGTTCTTGTCTCAGAAGTTCCTTCATGATTAGGACAATGTATCAGAGTAGGAATGTCGCTGGATGTAATTCAGGAGCAAAGCTTATTAAACGAAAGACATTGTTTCAAGCGATTTGTTTCAAGTCCTACCACAGCTGATGGCAGAACTAAATAAAAATGATAAGAATTGGAATAAAAGTGAATTTCACGAAAAACAACTATAAAACCACATTTTGTCTGAACATTTTCCTGTTTCACTGATGACCTTCGGTAAAGAAATCTAATGTTACTACCCGGTCTGGGTTAAGTGTGACTTCAGACCCATATCAGTGTGCTTGACTTTCTATTGGCTTGTGGAATGTCGTCAGAGTCAGGACAATTAGTGATGTTTAACAAATGTTGCCCTGGGCAGAGATGCCGACTTCCCATGGAATAACAAATTTGAAGGTTAAACAAATTTGAAAGATGCTGGAGATCTGAAATTGCATAAATAATGCAAGGAAAAGATCAGAAAGTGCTGGGAAGCTTTTCTGAACTGAAAGCAGCTGGAAAATAGTGTGAACAATGCTGGTGACAGGGAAGTCAGCTTTGAAGGGCAGGAGGAGTGAGTTGAATCGATAGAGAAAGAGAGAGATAGAAGACAAAGAGCAAACAAAGGGAATGATGATCAGCTGGGGTGGAAATAAAATGGGAGAATCACCTCATTTATTTTTAACTTTTCAATTCTTCCTGAATATCACTCCCATGCTGCTACACGTATCCCCCGCTTTTAAAAAATTCGCATTTTGCCATTTCCCTTTCCGAAAAACCTCCATTACGTCCTGTTTTCACTAATCAAAAGAAATCCGTAGAGGATTTTCACTTTTAACAAGAAAATTAAATTTTCCCCACATAAATTAATGATCCCTCACTTTACACCATATCAGCTTATGAAAGGCTTTGTCGGAACACTCTACTTTCAGATACCGAGGGCAATCTCTATCTATCTAAGATCATGTTTAAAGCGATTTGATCCGACCTGTCTGTGTTCCCTGAGTGTCGTCATGTTCTTATATTTATTAATGGGATATAGGTATCGCTGGCTGGGCCAGCATTAGTTCACTTTGTTGATTGCCCTTGAGAAGACCTTGAGCCTCACAGGACACTTACACAGAGTGAGGCGGACAAGGTGACAGCAACACAGGAGCAGTGCGATTCAAGATCGAATTTAGCAAGATTAACATTATTTGAAAAGTTAGAGATGTCAATTCGTTAGTCTAATTACGGTAGGGAAGAAGGTGTTCCTGAGCATACTGGTCCATGTTTTCAAGTCTCTGTATCCCCTCGCTTTTGGAAGAGGTTGTGGGAGATCATTATCAGTTTGGGAGAGATATTTGATGTTGCCAGCCATTCGCTGACAATGAGAAGTATAAATGGATGGAAGGTTGTCCTCCATGATATTTATGGGCTGTGCACAAAACCGTCTGTAGTTTCTTATGGTCCTGGGAAGAGCAGTTACCGTCACACTATTATGCACGTGAATAGAATGCTTTCAGTTGCCAGTATGCAGAGCACTGGGAGAAGGCAGTTCCAAAATATTTAGATGTAAGAATTGGTTGTTCAATGGAGATCCAAGTTCTGGTTGCTGTTTTGACAACAATTGAAATTTAACCAATAAATTTAAATTATGTTTAAGATACCAAAACATAATTGAATTTATTGTATTTCTAACATCCAACCAAAGAGCCATCACATGCTTCAAAAGAATAGAGAAGCCATCACTATCACAACGAGAGAGAAAGAGATGGACATGTAGAAGGAGAGAGAGAACACAGCGAGGCAAACAGAAGGACAGTCAGTAAAACAGAGAAAGGAAACAAAACAAGAAACAAACATTCACAAGAACAGGGAGAAGGGGAGATAGTAAGTTATGGGAAAGAAACAGAAGACAGATAAAAGGATAATACTAGGAAACAGACAGTGTGAGAGAAATAGTGAGATACAAAGCACAAAGGGAGTGGGGATGGGGTCACAGTGTGCTGGGGGTGGTGAATGGGAGGTTCTGGGGCTGTGGACCAGAGACAGGTGGAAGTGAGCACTGTAGTAACTGGGGGAAGGGAGGTGAGGATTTACTTTGACCTTTACCAAGAAATGCAGACAAAGCATAGTAAACAATGATGTACAGAACAATGGCTATAAAATATGTTTGAGAGCCATGCAGGTTACAATGCACAGGGCGTGTGCGAGGCGAGATCAGCAGGAACAAGATCAGCATTATCTGAGATTAGGGAGTCCACTCATCAGTCTAATAACAGTCAGGAAGAAGCTGTTCCTGAACCAGCTGATCAGTGTTTTCAAGCTTCTGTACCTTTTAGTCTGAGGGAAGAGGTTGGAGGAGACCATTACTGGGGTCTGATGGGTCATTGCTAATCTTATAACAAAGAACATTCCAGCACAGAAACAGGCCATTCGGTGGTCCGAGCCTGCGCCGATCCAAATCTTCTATCTAAACCTGTCGCCTATTTTCTAAGGCTCTGTATCCCTTTGTTCCCAGGCCATTCATGTATCTTTCCAGAAACATCTTAAAATAAACCACTGGTCACAGTTCTCAATTTTGCGAAACTCCCTCCCCTTACTATTCTCTGCCTCCTGTTGACCAGCCAGTTCTTTATCCACCAGCTCGTGCATCATGTGACTTCACTTTCGACATACCCCAACCATGGGGAAATATACCAAACGCCTTCCTGAAGTCCACGTACATGACATCTACAGTGCCTTCTTCATCAATCAACTTTGTCACTTCCTCAAACAATCTATTGATTTGGTAAGACATGACCTTCTCTGCACAAAACCATGTTGCCTATCACTGATAAGACTATTTTCATTCAAATAAGAATAATTCCAATCTCTGGACCCTGTCTTTGTGGAGTTTTTTACAATCTCCCCGTGTCTGCATTGGGAGAATTAACTCGTTTCTCTCTTCATAGTATGTTTCTGTGTTTGTTTCAGGTTTCTGCCATCTGCAGTATATTTACTTGTATTTGATGGAGAATTGCTGCAAATATGACGGGTTTATTGTAAAAGTGGCACTGCACAAGGCCACTGCACAACAGGCAACAGGAAGAGATAAAGGATTATTCTGCACTGTGTCCTTCGCAGGACCAGCTTGTCTCTCCAGGCACCTGATGTCTTTATTGTGCTGAAGTCTTCATAGTGGTTCAGAGAGCTTCAGAATTAATAGAGCACTGAACGAGGCTGTTTAGCCAATTGTACAATTTGAAAACAGAGTGAACTGTGTGTGCGTGAGAGAGAGAAAAATTAACAGAGAAAAAGGAAGTGCAGAGAGATAAAAGGAATGGAGGGAAAATGAAGCGACAGAGTGAGTGAGAGCAAGGGGTGTCAGACGAGTATGAAGTTAGATCAGAAGACAGCATGATGACAAACATACAGAAATTTTATTTAGAAATTCCCACAGACTGCAAGCCCTTTGTCTGGTGCCGTACCCTGTGAGCACCATGCTGCCATCCCAGATCATTTATCGCCAATAATTTCACAGAACCGTGTTGCTGACTGCTGAACAAGTTCCAAAATAACAATAGATTGGTTCCAGGGAGAAGATGAATTAATTTAAAAATTCTGGGCCAACTAGACAATGTGTGAGACAGGGCGAGAGAGTCTCAGTGAGGTGGATCACTGACTGGGGGGAAATCAGTACCTCAGCTGTGGGACAGATAATGACCAATAAAGCTTGAATACCTCGTCCGTGGTTTTGTAATTCACATTTCAATTCATATAGCTCCACATCGTAAGTGAATTTTAACAGATTTGTCTCTTTGTATTTTTCATGTTTTGGTATGTGCTGAAACGCTTGTTTTTTGTCCCAGTATTTTGTGTTGAATGAACACATTTTATTGTTGTGGTTCTGTTCGCCGAGCTGGGAATTTATGTTGCAGACGTTTTGTCCCCTGTCTAAGTGATATCCTCAGTGCTTGGGAGCCTCCTGTGAAGCGCGTCTGTGATCTTTCCTCCGGCATTTATCGTGGTTTGAATCTGCCGCTTCCGGTTGTCAGTTCCAGCTGTCCATTGCAGTGGTCAGTATATTGGGTCCAGGTCGATGTGCTTATTGTTTGAATCTGTGGATGAGTGCCATTCCTCTAGGAATTCCCTGGCTGTTCTCTGTTTGGCTTGACCTATAATAGTAGTGTTCTCCCAGTCGAATTCATGTTGCTTGTTATCTGCGTATGTGGCCACGAAGGATAGCTGGTCGTGTCGTTTCGTGGCGAGTTGGTGTTCATGGATGCAGATCGTTAGCTGTCTTCCTGTTTGTCCTATGTAGTGTTTTGTGCAGTCTTTCCATGGGGTTTTGTACACTACATTGGTTTTGCTCATGCTGGGTATCGGGTCCTTCGTCCTGGTGAGTTGTCTGAGAGTGGCTGTTGGTTTGTGTGCTGTTATGAGTCCGAGTGGTCGCAGTAGTCTGGCTGTCAGTTCAGAAATGTTTTTTTATGTATGGTAGTGTGGCTAGTCCTTTGGGTTGCGGAATGTCCTCGTTCCATTGTCTTTCCCCTAGGCATCTGTTGTTGAAATTGCACTGGACAATCAACGCCACACTCTCAGGAATCCGATTCACTAGAGAGGAAGAAAAGTGCAACCAACTCCCATTCCTAGACGTAATGGTACAGAGAACACCGAACGGAGAATTCACCACAAAGGTTTACAGGAAAGCCAAAAACACAGACCAAATCCTGAACTACGAAAGCAACCACCCCAACACACACAAAATAAGTTGCATCGAGACACTATTCAAAAGGGCCAGAACACACTGCAGTACACCAGAACTGCAAAAAGAGGAAGAGGAACACTTATACAAGGTATTCGCCAAAAACGGATGCCCCCGCAATTTCATCAACAGATGTCTAAGGGAAAGACAATGGAACGACGACATGTCACGACCCAAAGGACTAGCCACACTACCATACATCAAGAGCATTTCCGAACTGACAACCAGACTACTGCGAACACTAGGACTCATAACAGCACACAAACCAACAGCCACTCTCAGACAACAACTCACCAGATCGAAGGACCCCATACCCAGCATGAGCAAAACCAATGTAGTGTACAAAACCCCATGCAAAGACTGCACAAAACACTACGTAGGACAAAGAGGAAGACAGCTAATGATCCGCATCCATGAACACCAACTAGCCATGAAACGACACGACCAGCTGTCCTGAGTAGCCACACACACAGATGACAAGCAACATGAATTCGACTGGGACAACACTACTATTATAGGACAAACCAAACAGAGAACAGTCAGGGAATTCCTAGAGGCATGGCACTCATCCACAGATTCAATCAATAAGCACATCGACCTGGACCCAATATACTGACCACTGCAATGGACAGCTGGAACTGACAACCGGAAGCGACAGATTCAAACCACTATAAATGTCGAAGGAAACATCACAGAAGCGCTTCACAGGAGGCTCCAAAGCACTGAGAATGTCACCTAGAGAGGCGATGAAACGTCTGCAACACAAATTCCCAGCTCGGCGAACAGAAATACAACAATGAGCACCCGAGCTACAAATCTTCTCACAAACTTTAAACACATTTTATTACTGAGGAAGAAATAACCTGTTCTGATGGGACAGTCTTCGTCTGAACCGTGCTGGGACCAGAGTCCAAGTGAATCCTAACCAAGGATGTCGACAGAGCTTTAAACTGATTAGGAGTGTGTGTGTGTGTGCGCGGGGTCGGGGTTTCCTTATAGGGTTTAATAAGAAAACAGGAGGTAAGAGCACAGAGCTCAAGAGAGGTTTTTAAAATCTTCAGCATAGACGCAAATAGAACAGAGTGTATGGAAAGTGTAAGCAATCAAAATTCAATCACACTGGACAAACAAATGGCAATAGAAGAGGGAACGTTAACACAAGATTGAAGGGTTATATCTGAATGCGAGCAGTATAAGGAATAGGGTATATGAGCTTGTGGCATAGATTGAAATTGGGAGGTATGACGTAATGGGCATCACAGAGAAGTGGCTGCAAGGGGATCAGGATATTCAAGGACACATATCGTATCGAAAAGATAGAGAGAGTGGATTTACATTATTAATAAAAAATGAAATTTAATCAACAAAAGAAAGGAAATAAGGTCAGATGGTTTAGAATCTGCATGGTAGAATTGAGGAACCACAAAGGTAAGACAACCACAGTTGGAGACTTGCAGAGGCCTCCAAAGAGTAGTCAGGAGCTGGGGCACAAGATACACCAGGAGATGGAAAAGATCTGGAGGAAAGACAACGTTACAGTGATCATGGGGGATTTCAATATGCAAGTGAAATGGGAAACCAGTTTGGTAGTGAATCGCAAGAAAAGGAATTTGAGGAATATCTACGGGATGGCTTTTTGGAGCATCATGTGGTGGAGCCCACTCGGGAACGGATGACACTGGATTTAATGACGCAGGCTAGACAAGGGAGCTTAAGGTGAAGGAAAACTTCAGAAGCAGTGATCAGAACATGGTTGAATTTATTCTGAAATTTTAGAGAGAAGATAGAATCAGAGATAACAGTATTTCAGCTGAATAAAGGCAACTGGAGAGGCATAAGGGAGAAGCTGGGTAGAATTGACCGGGACAGGCGTCTAGCCGGAAAGACAGGGTAACAGCAATGGCTGGAGATTCCATGATAATTTAAAAGACACTGCAGTGATGCGTGCTGAGTAATAGAGGTATGGTACAGGGAGGATGAGGCAACCAGGGCTGACAAGGGAAGTCAGGGATTGCATACAAGCAAAAGAGCAAGCAGAGTGAAGAGCAGTTGGGAACTGGAGAATTAAGGCCAACAGAAGGCAAGAAAAAATAAATAAGGAGGGAGAACATTAAGTATGGGGCTAAGCTAACCAGTAATATAAAGGAAACTGTAAGAGATTCTTTAGATATATAAAATGCAAAAGAGACGTAAATGTGAATATGGACCACTGGAAATGATGCTGGAGAGACAGTAGTGGGAAGCAAAGAAATGGCTGAGGAATTTTGCATCAGTCTTGACGGTGGCATACACGAGTAATTACCCAAGGTTTGAAGAGAGTGAGAGGGCAGTCCTAAATACAGTGGCCATCACCAAGAAGAACATGTTAGAAAACGGAATGGCCTGAATGTGGATAACTCACCTGGACCAGATGGATTACACCCCAGCCTTGTAAGGGAGATCGCTGAAGAGTTAGTACAAGCGAAAGTGGTAATCTTTCAGGAATGACTAAAATCAGGAAAGGGCCAAGTGGCTGTATAATTGCTAACATGACACCCGGTTTAATAAGGGAGTTAGGCAGAAGATGGAAAACTGCAGACTGATTTGCAGACTTGGTTGTGGGTAACATCATGGAATTCATCGTGAAGAATGGGATTTTTGAATTCTTGGAGGTCTTTGGTAAAATAGGACAGAGTCAGCATGGTTTCATCAAGGGGAGGTCATGCCTGACAAACCTGCCAGAATACATTGAGGGAGTAATGTGCAGATTTGATGAAGGAGAACCAATAGATGTTATCCATCTGCACCTCAAGAATCCTTTGACAAGGTGTCATGCATGAGGCTATTGAGAATGATATGCGTCCATGGTGTTAGAGACAAGGTGGAAGTTGAAGTTTGGCTGTCTGACAGAAAGCAGAGAGTGTGGATTAAAGTGTCCTTCTCAGGATGGCAGCCAGTGACAAGTGGTGTTCCTCAAGACTCAGTTTTGGGACCACAACTTTTCACTTTGTGCATTCATTATCTATATGATGGAACTGAGGGCATTTGGGTTAAGCTTTCAAACTGTGCAAAGATAGATATAGGGACAGGTAGCATTGAAGAGGTGGTTTGGCTGCAGGAGGGTGCTCTGGCGCATCTCCTCAACTGCCCAAAACTTCAGCCTTGAGCTTCACCCTTCCAACTACAACAAGTTAGAACCTCTCTGGTGCATGCCTTCCATCCCACCAACCTCAGGATACAACGCATCATCCTCCGCCATTTCTGCCACCAACAGTTAGACCTCACCAACAGAGATATACTTCCCTCCCTACCCCTATCATCATACTGCTGATACCATTCCCTCACAGCTCCCTCATCAGGTCCACGCAACCCCAACAAGCCACCTTCCACTCCCGGCACTTTCCCTTGCCACTACAACAGGTATGAAACCTGTGCCAACACCTCCCTCCTCACCTCCACCCAAGGCGCCAAAGGATCCTTCCACATCAGTCAGATAACATCCTGTGCATGCAAATACCTCTTCTAGTCTGTCCATTGCTCCTGGTCTCCACTACATTGGCGAGAGAAGACGTCAACTTGCAGAACAGTTCAGGGAACACTCTCAGACACACACACCCAACAACCCCCCTGACCTGTGGCTGAATACTTCAACTACCCCTCCGACTCCGCCAAGGCTTTGCAGGTTTGTGGCCTCATCCACTGTCAAATTCTAGCCACCTGACGTCTGAAGGATGAACGCATCATCTTCTGCCTTGGGACCCTTCCAACACACGGTATCAAGGACAATCTTACCAGTTTCCTCATCTCCCCTCCCTCCACCTTATCCCAGATCAAACCCTCCAACTCAGAACCGCCCTCTTGAACTGTCCTACCTGTCCATCTTCCTTCCCATCTAGCCACTCCACCTTCCACTCTGAACTATCACTATCACAACCCACCTTCATCTAGCTGTCACCTTCCAAGCGACCTTCCTCCCAGCACCAGCCCCTCCCATTTATCTCTCTGGCACCTTCCGCCCACACCACATTCCTGATGAAGGCTTTATGCCTGAAATGTCAAATCTCCTGCTCCTCGGATGCTTCCTGCCAGGCTGTACTTTTCTATGACCACACTTTTTGACTCTGATCTCCAGCATCTGCGGTCCTCACTTTCACCTGCTGAAGGATTTTCACAGGTTCAGAGAGTGAACAAAGAAGTGGCAGAGGTAGTACAATGTGGAAAAGTGTGGAAAAGCATTTTACCAGGATGAATAGAGGCATAGACTATTTTATAAATAGCAAGCAAATTCAGAAATCTGAAGTGCAAAAAGACTAGGGCGTTCTAGTCCAGGAGTCTTGAAAGGTAAATTTGCAGTTTGTCAGTAGTTAGGCAGGCAAATACAATGATGGCATTTATTTCAAGAAGGCTTCAATATAAAACCAGGGATGTACTTCTAAGGCTCGACAAGGCTTTGGTCAGGCTCCATTTGGATTATTTTGCGCAGCTTTGGGTCCCATATCTCAGGAAGGATGTACTGGTCCTGGAGCGTTTTCAGACGAGATTCACAAGAATGGTGCCAGGAATGAAAAGCTTAACATATGAAGAATATTTGAGGGCTCTGGGTCTGTATTTGATAGAGTTCAGAAAGATGTTAGGAGGTCTAATTGAAACTTACAGAATACTGCATGCCGTGGGACAGAGTGGATTTTGGGAAGAGATATCCAATGGTCGGAGAGACGAGTACCCAAAGGGACAGAGTAAAGAGAAGATCTTTTCAAACAGAGATAAAGAGAAACATCTCCAGCCAGACAGTGGTGAATCTATGGAATTCACTGCCACAGAGGCCACCGAGGGCTGTCGAGTCCAGATCATTGCGTACATTTAAGAGTGAGACAGATAGGTTCTTGACTGTAAAGGGGATCAAGGATTACAGGTAGAAAGCGGGAGAATGGGGTTGAGAAGCTAAACAGCCATCATTGAATGGTGAAGCAGGCTCAAGGGGCCTAATGTCCAAATTTCTGCTCCAATATCTTCTGGTTGTATGGTTAATATTGGCTCTCCTCATTCCTCATTGGAGCTGTATCCTGAAATTTGATCTTCATATGATTTACAAAGAGTAACGTTTCACTAGTGATGAGTGGGAAATATCATGTTTCCTCACTCCAGTCTCAGCAGCCATGTCCCCAATATCATAATCACACTGCAATTGAAATCCAATGGAAAATAATCACAGTTGATTGACATCGATAACATGAACAGCATGACCCTCACCTGCCCTCTCTGATTCTCGAATACTCATCTGAATTGTGTGTCACGTCATATTCTCTGTTACCATATCCATGTCAGTTGTCCGTTATCGCTCATGTTATCGTAGGCACATTTTCCTGTCAGATTCTGGACGAGAAAAGTTCTCTCCATATTTTACTGACATTATAATCACTGATCAGTAGTTACAGATTGTATGTTTCCATTTATAAACGTAGAAACTTGTTTATGTTCTGACAATCCTTTGTCATTATTACCATATCCAAGGCAGATTGAATGATTGCACGCAATCAATCTACCATCTCCAATATTCCGTTCCTCAGTCACTCCCACATATCTCATGCCAAATGTATAAATTTTATACGTTCTTTAGAATTTTAATAAAATCAATGTTAAATTGAAAGGGGTTAACTGGAGCTATTTGTGCAGTGACTGTGATTAATGTCAATCTCCGTGGATCCTAATTATCCCAGTGGAGCGTTTCCATCGTTGAATGATAAGTGGGCTCTTTTCAGCGTGTTATCCCATAGTATGAGTTGGAGCATCACTGACAGTACTAACACGGATCATCAGCTCGAGAGAGAGGGGGAGTAGAGATCAGAATCTGAGAACATTAGACTGGAGCGTTAGAATAATGGTTCAGAATGTGAGGACCTTGGATTGAAATGTTCTAATAGTGATCAGAATCAAAGATTAGTAAACTGGAATGGTACAACAATGGATCAGAATCTGAGAATATTAGACTGGAATATTACAATAACAGTCAGGAGATTATCCTTGGGTCTTTCCTACCTTTCTCAGCCTTGGATATCATTAGCATCACGGATCCAGGATATCCTTTGGATTATTCAAGGTGGTTACTATCCCATCCTCGCTATAGTTGGTGTACCTGGTAAGTCATTATATTTGTCTACTAAACTGGGTTGAACTGAATTTCTGCTCATAAAATTTGAAAATTGCAAGACAGTGTCTTCAGTTACAAACAAAACCTCCTTTCCTTATATTAATCAGTGTCAAACTACTATTTCTAAATTACTCACTGATATGCAAGAAGGAACTAGACTGTTCTCAAACTCCATAACCCATTTTGTCCTTCACAAATTTACATCTCCATCTCCTCCCCACGCACGAATCCTGTCCAATATCGCCGTCATGATACTCCAGTCCCGTCTCAGTCTCATTGCAACTTCTGAATAAATCAGAATTTGTGCCTTTGTTTAACAGTTTCAAGTTCCTTCTAACCATATGTCCATCACTAAAAAAAATTGCTCTGAGGATGTTTAACTTGTTCTCTGTACATACGGGACGGCAGTTTATGGTGTTCAAGACTCATACTCTAGAGCCACAGAATAATAGTCTGTTGAAATCTCATGAGGGAAATTAAAAGCAACAATTTTCATTTGCCATTTAAGCCCATCTGCTTGCCCCATGTCCTTAAGCGAAGTCAATGGGTCATTCTTCTCTAGTCAGGTTTCAGTGTGACTTCTGTGAGGAACATGTGGGTGTTCTGCACCTTTAACAGAATTAAAAGCCAGCAATAACTATCTGACAGCACCAAGTCGTCGAAAAATAGATTTAATGTAACATTTGGTCGATTAGTTTATTTTCTCAAGACAAAAACAAATTCAGCCAAACTGTTTAAGTTATAACCCAAAGTGCCCACCTCCAATCAAGTGTGAATTTCGTATATTGATAATCTTAAAAGCCAATGACACAGTCCAATGGTTTGGGGGTACAAGACCGCGGGAAATTGACAGTTGAGAGGAGATCTGCCAAGTTACCAGCATGCAAAGACTGCCTGAAAAATAGTTTTCCTCTCGGTAACTTTATTGATTAGTAACTTGGAAAAGCAGAATCTCAAAGAAGAAAAGAAGAACGGAATATGGAGAAGAACCGACAGCTTCTCGGTTTTGAGATAAGAAGTTTTGTTTTGTAAATCTTAATTAGGAGTCTAATCGAACTAATATAGTGGGGGGGGGGAGAGATAAAATATTGCTTAGAGGAAGAAGCTGTAAATATTCATTCATCTATTATTCCCTATTATGCTTTAAGAAATAAAGTTGTTAATTTTTACTTCAAATAGTTATGGACTCTAGAATTATCATGGATTACTGCAGTGGATAAATCATTTCCCTGTTGTTGGTTTTACATTAAGCTGGAGAATGTATCCTGTGTTGTAACACTACAATCCCACATGAATGTGCTTTTCTCTTTACTGTCCTGTGGAACAGCTGAACCAAACATTCAGTTCAAGATCGGCATAACATGCTGCCGTGACTAGGGCTGCATACATCCTGTGAGAGAAGAACAGAAGTAAAGATAGCTCCCTTCCTCTGCCTGTTTCCCGTATTTGTACAGCTCATTTCTATTCAGGTCGGTGTCATTCCCTATTTTATGTGTATTCAATCTCATTGAAATTCTCCCCGAGAGTGATGCACATCTCCATACGCATCTCTGGTGTTGGCTTTATTGATGCTGACGGACAGATGTAAGGAACTTATACATTCCATGTCAGTCATAGTGCATAGAGAAAGAATGGCTTTTTGTGGCACAGGAAAGAAACGGTGATGTCTAAGTGAGAGAAAAGGATTATTGCGATCATCCCTGAGAGTGTTGTTGAGGCAGTATTTGGGGTACTGTGGATAGACTTTCTCTCAAGTTTCACCAGACAAATCCCTGGGATGATGGCACCATGAGCAGTGAGTGAAGCTCAGTGAGAGAATAAGAGATGATTGTATTGAACCTGAAGGGGGATGGACAGTCACTCATGATGTTCTAAACAGGCACTGCTACGATGATAAATTCCATGGGTTTTATTAACTCAGGTTAAGTGATTCTCAATAGGTTAAGAGCCTCCGAGGACATTCCCCTCATCCCACCCCGACTCCATTTGTTGATTGAGAGAGACAGAGGGTCAGTCTTTGAATTAATTCTCCCCACATTAATACAGTGCATTTAGGGTGTGATCCTGCATTAAACGTCATGTTATCCACAATCCCGACAACAGCCACAATACCTTCATTCTAAAACAGTTAACTATTCCCACCAGCTTCTGACATCCATGGAGGACATGGGTCTGTCTTCTCAGAGATGGAAGATGCCTCTCTGAGATTTCAGACAAAGCATCTGGCTACCTTCCTCACTGGCAGCAAACCATATTAAAGTTTCAAGTGTCCCACAGGTAATGGAGCCATGAAGAACATCGTGGATCCGTCTCAGAGTGCATTCTCTACTCCATTGATTTGTCAGGTTGGAGCATCAATGGCACCCTCCTGTTCCTGTATAAGTGTCCCGAGGGGCTGAATGGCCTCCTCCATGTCCCATGGAACAGGTTCATGGGTCGGACTTCGCCCTGCCTGTTCCTGTTTAACAGCTTGATGTGGTAATCAGACCTCTTCTCTTCCTGTGGAACAGGCAGGAGGATTGAATCGGCTATTCCTCTCTTTGTTCAGTAGTTTCGATGGGCTGAATGGCTTCCACATATCTGTTTCTAATGTGCCTGAGATGCTGACTGAGCTCTTCATTTAACTGTGGAAATGTAGAGTGTCTGGCCTTGCTGTTACATGAATGTTACCGACACTTTAACAGCACAAACCTGAATGCTGTCCAGGTCTTACTGCACATGGACACAGACTGTTTCAGGAGCTGAGGTGTGGCACATTGTTCTGAACATTGGGTGGTCTTCAGTGATCATCCCCATTTCTGATCTTATGAAGGTGTTTGTTTTCAGGCAGCTACCCTGAGGATCTCCTGCAGAGATGTCCCAGGACTGAAAGGATTGTCGGTCACCGACCATAAACATCTTTCTTTGTGCTCTGAAAGACCCCAAACCAGTGGGGTGGGTATACCTAATTCCCATTAATCTCAAATAAGTAGGTGGTCCTGATGTCATCCACAGTAAAATGCTACCTTGTCATCAAGGCCATTCACTCTTTCCTGAGCCCCTGTCTTCACCTCTTGTTCACATCAATAGATGATGGTGTCTGTGTTGGGAGTGTTTTCCTCTCATAGAGGGTAATCAATGCCAGGAATTATCTGGGCTAGATAGTGAGGGGAGTTACATCACGGAAAGTATTCAAAGAGGTGGTACATGAATTTTTTGGCCTGTCAGAGTGCTAAAGGGTGTGAAGAATTGGACATTAAAGACCAGTTATTGATAACAGTAAGTCAGCCATGATGGTATACAATAGGTTGATCATCCGAGTCACCTAATCTTGCTTCTTATGTTCTCATATTCTGTAATTATAAAGTTAATAATTGTAATTTTCCTGAACGTTCTGTTATTGAATGTTGCAGTCACAGAGAGTAAAGTATTTTGTGAGTCATCTCAGGGTGAGGTATGGGGGCTGTATTCACAGTGAATCTGAGTCTCCAACATCACCAACAAATGAAGCACAAGTTGCCAAGAGGAGATACTCTGTAAAGAGACCAGAGCTGTCTTTCGAAACCAGCCTAGTTTTCCAAATAACATTTTCCAACCCACACCAAACCGTGTGTAACAGTCTTGAGGATGACATCCTGTGTTCCGGTGGACCAGGTATTTGGAGCAGGTGGCCTCCATCTGCTAATATCAGGAGCTGTGAGGAGCTGAATAGAACATAGGGACATAGGACTGAGCAGCAGGAGTGGGCTATTAGACACTTTGTCACCGCTTCACCACTCGCAAATTCCATGGGTGATGTGCATGTAGTCTCAAAAGCATTTTTCTGTCTGTATGCCATTTGTCTGCATTCACTTGTCTGTCAAATGTCAACAAATATAATTTTGAATAAATGCAAGCATCCAGCACCACAAACTTCTGGGGAAGGGAATTTCCACTTGAACAGCCCTTTGAAAATTTCTCATTTGTGTTTCAACCAATGTTGGAAGGTCACACCGTCCTTTTCCAGTCACACTCCTCCACTGGTTACACCAATCTTAAATGGAACCATTTTTGTGATGTGACCAATGATGTAGGTCTCAGAGTAGGTCATTTTCTAGAAAAGTGTGAGACACAGAACGTTGGACTCATAACAAATGGTAAAATGATAGAGTGCCCCAAACGTTATTCTGCCTTTGAAGTTATTCTGCTCACACAAGTTACTGGTAGTGGGGTTTCACTCTGGAACAGTTGAATTTGGCTGAATTCCCTTTGTTTCAGGCAGTGGAGAGATTCTAGTGAATTCTCACCAGAAATCCTTCACAAGTGGTAAAGATAACACAGGGATTTTATGGTCTCACACTTTGCTATCGGATGGAACAACGTAAGAGAGAGAGATCAATATGCTGCTGCTTCTCAGGCGGGGGACATTTTTCTCCCTCTCTGTGTTGAAACATACGATAATGTCAACTGAACACCAAACTGGACCAGGTGTGCTCTTCTGGAACATTCTCTGGAAAACCCGATTATAGATTATATGGAAGTGCATTTGTTTCAATCGCAAAAAAGTCCCCACTTTATAATTTGAAGACATGCTTACAGGTGTCTGTGTAATTTGTAAATATTGGTAGGTGTCTTCATAGTATGTGTGTTAATATAAATGCATCTTTTTCTTAAAATTTATTCTCTAGCTTTAGTCTCCCTGACAAGAGATAATGTGCATCCAGTTGATACACTCTTCAGAACGTCATGGATGGTTGAATTCTATTTCTCAGCTAAGATCAAAACTGATAATCCCCGATAACAAAAGGCCGGCATTCCAGGAATGAGTAAAGGGAAACCTCTTTGAAAATCTTCGAAAAGAATTAAATCCTTTCATTTTAGTTTCGGGGATCAAAACAGCACACAGTGCATCAAATGTGGTCTCAGCAATGCCTTCGTACCGATGGAGTTAAACATTCCTGCGATTAACCCTGATACCTTTTGCCAAAAACAGCAACATTCCACTTACCTTCCAAATCACTTGCTGCAACTGCAGACTGACTTCATATGATTCATGTCCCAGGAACATAGAAACCGCCTGAATCACAGAGTTCTGCAAGCTCTCTGCATTTACATTGTTTACCACTGTTTTATTCTTCATGCCAAAATACACAACCTACCTTATGGTATTTCTGCTGAAGGTTTGCTCACTAACCTTCCCTGTCTGTTACACATTGCAGACTCACTACCTTCATTTGATGACACATTAAATAACCATCTTGGATTACGAGCTAATTGAGCTCCAAACAATTCCCTCCCCTTCTTTCAGATCTTGGATACAAATTGTTGATCATTGATGACCCCACAGTGATCTCTGAGACACTCCATCAGTTACAGCTTTGCAGCCTGAAAATAAACATTTGTCTCTACTCTCTATTTCCTGTTAGCGACTGATCTTTGCTGGACAGGAGAGTCAATGTTCCCTGCTCCTGGGTAGCCGTTCAGGCGGGTTGAATGGCCTCCTGGTGGGCTGTGTAATGTACTCAACGAGCTGAATGACTTCATTCTATATTGCTGTGCATTTCCTTAGAGTGACAGAATGGTCTCCTCCTGTCTCATTGTATCGATCCTGTCTGATTGAATGGGGTGGTCCCCTACCATGTAATAGCCTCGAGGGTGGATTGAGGGAACAACACACGGGGTAGGGGTAACAGTTGGTCATTTGCCTGCACCATTCAGAATGCTCATGGCTGATCCGAGTGTGTCTGTCCATCCGTCTCCTTTCTGTTCCCAATAAACATTGACTCTCCTGCCCAACACAGATCAGTCGAGCGCAGACTTATACACTTAATGGCAAGGTCCTCGGGAGTGTAGCTGAACAAAGAAACCTTGGAGTGTATCTTCATACCTCTTTGAAAGTGGAGTCGCAGGTGGGTCGGATAGTGAAGAAGGCGTTTGGTATGCTTTCCTTTACTGGTCGACTATTGAGTACAGGAGTTGGGAGGTCATGTTGCTGCTGTACAGGACATTGTTGAGGCCATTGTTGGAATATTGCGTGCAATTCTGTTCTCGCTCCTATCAGAAAGATGTTGTGAAGCTTGAACGAGTTCAGAAAAGATTTACGAAGATTTTACCAGGGTTAGAGGATTTTAGCTACAGGAAGAGGCTGAACAGGCTGGGGCTGTTTTAAATGGAGCATCGGAGGCTGAGGGGTGACTTTATAGAGGTTTACAAAATTATGAGGGACATGGATAATTTAAATAGGCAAAGTCTTTTCCCTTGTGTCGGGGAGTCCAGAACTAGAGGGAATAGGTTTAGGATGAGAGGGGAAAGATACAAAAGAGACCTAAGGGGCAACAGTTTTCACCCAGTGGGTGTACTTCTATGGAATGAGCTGCCAGAGGAAGTGGTGGAGGCTGGGACAATTGCAACATTTGAGAGGCATTTGGGATGGGTATACGAATTGGAAGGGTTTGGAGGTGTATGGGCCAGTTGCCGGCAGGGGGGACTAGATTGGGTTGAGATATCTGGTCGGCATGGACGGGTTGGACTGAAAAGTCTGTTTCCACGCTGCACATCTCTATGACTCTATAAACGAGTCTTCACTGCTCCCTGAGGATGAGGACACCACAGGTAGCACAACACTAAAGTGAAAAGTACGTCCTTATTTCTTTGTGGAACCTGTTATTTTAAAACTTTGTTAACTGAACATCAAATCACCACCTCTTTGCAGATATAAGGACAGAATAATTAGGAATAAACATAAACCATTCCGGACTCCAAACCTGTCCCACATTCCCACTGAACCTTTCCAATCGAATATGTATCAAACCCAGTCTCTGCTGCTGTCTCAAGAAGAGAGCACCTGTTAGCATAGCACCACATGAAAAAAAGGAGCAGAATGAGGCCATTCGGCCCATCTAGTCTGATCTGCCATTCAATAATTTCTTTTCTGTTCCTCAACCTCATTCTCCTGCCTTCCCCCAAGAATCCTTGATCCCGTTATAAAACAAAAACTTATCAATTTTTATCTGTGTCGACGTGTGCATATGTTTGTCGATCTGCTTGTCATCTGGGTATTTGTGCTTCTACGTTTGTCTTTCTGTGTATCAGCCTGTGTGTTTTTATCTATGTTTGTGTCTATTTGTGTGTGACTCTATATGTCTGTGTGTGTTTCTACGTGTGCGTATGTCTATTCCCTTGTATGTATTGTGTTTGTTCGTATAATGGGGTGATACCAATAATTCTGTGTATTTCTGTGTCTGCATCTCTGTGCAGTGAGGTAACTGTATTTGGGGGTGGGGGGTGTGGGAGTTAAAGGACTGTCGTTTGAAATGCCAATGTGTTTACAGTGAGAATTGTCTTTCACTGAGCACTGCTCTTTAATCGGTCAGTGGGACATGGATGTTTCAGAAATTTCACGCGAGGCATCCCAGTCCACTTCATCTTGTACTAGGTACCTCCCACTAGGCGGGTGTGGGGGAGGGGTGAGGGAATGGATATTGGGCACTCCACCACCCGGCTTGGCCATTTCTGTCCTATTCCAGACGTTTTCTCCTGGAATAGAAGAAAGGGACGGAAGGAGTGAGGGCAGGAGTGGATGGCCTTGCAGTTAGTGCTGGTGGAGGTGTATCTGGGAGGAATTGTGAGTCGTCCGGAATGAGACAGTCGACAGTTTTGAATCCGTATAGTATTATTAATGTGTGGGCGTATTGCGTAGGTGACAGAAAAAGTGTGGGAAGGAAGTTGCTGAATTCAATAGTGAGTGAGGTAGTGCCTGAGCCTTATTTGGAGATAGAGCATGAGGATTTTCTGGGGGTAGGTGCTATAACAGATATACAGAGAGAGTGACGGAGCAGAGAGAATTCGGTGACCATTATCCTGACAGAGCCGGGAGAATATTGATGCTTGTCCTGTATGATGGAGATATCTTCAGATCATCTCAGCGTCGAGGTGAGCCTCACCGAATGTCCTTTCCAAGTCTCTCACTAATAATGACACGGACCTGTCCCTCCCATTCTACAGAATCAGTTTATGTAGAACTTACAAAGAGCAAGGCGCAGGAAATATTGGTGTGTTATATATCGGTTGGAGAAAATCTGAGCATCATATGCTCTGGGAATTAGATATGCAAGTATCGAGGATACCGCAGTTTTGTAGGATGTTCTCAAATTGCATCTAAACTGTATTAACTAGGTGACTGCTTATGCTGTGCAAAATAAATTCTGTACGTGTATGTGAGGTGGGTCAAAGAGTATGTTGTGAAGCAAACTATAGAGCAGTTTATTTTGGGTTTGTTGTGTGATCAGAAGGAAGAGTTAATAACCTTGATCTGAATCAGCTTTGAAGGAATAGAGACGTTAATAAGGTGCATTTTACACGGTGTCTGCATGAATATAGAATGCTTGAACGTTCTGGTTAAACTTCATGGTAGCCTGGAGGTTAAAGGGTCAAGTTCCCTCCACTAAATTGGGAAAGTACAATATAACATACAGTGGGAGGCAAGCAATGTTTGTTGGAGTCATAGAGTCAGACAACACAGAGACAGGCCCTTCGGCCCAAACACGTCCATTCCCACCAAACTGTCCATCCACGCTAACCCCATTTCCCTGCTGTTGTCCTGTATCTTTCTAATCCTTTCCTGTACATGTATTTGTACAAATGCCTTTTAAATGTTGCGAATGTGCCCGCCTCAAACTCTTCCGCTGGCACATCATTCCATATGCGTATCACACCTGTGTGAAAAGCAGTTGGTCCTCAGGTTCCCTTTTATTGTTTCCCCTCTGACATTAAACTGATGCCCTCTTGTCCGTGATTGCCTAACCCTGGAAAAAGGAACTGAGTGCATTCACTCTGTCCGTCCTTCCCATGATCTTATACACTTCTCTCAGATTCCCCCTCAGCCTCATACATCTTAAGTAAAAAGTCCTAACTTGTCCAACCTCTCCCAATAACTCAAACCATTGAGATCTTTGCAACATTCTTGTAAATTTCTTCTGCACTCTTTCCAGTTTAATACCATCCTTCCCATAGCAAAGTGAACACAGCTGAACATAACGCTCCCAGTATGGCCTCACCAACATCCTGTATAATTGCAACGTAAATATACACTGATGAAAGCCATTGTGCCAAAAGCTTTCTTCACTGCCCTGTCTACCTCTGAATCAAATTTCAGAGAACCATGCACATGAATTCCAAGGTCCCTCTGTTCCACTACACTCCTTAGGACCCAACCATTCAACATGAAATTCCTACCTTGATTTGACTTTCTTAAATGCAAGAACTTACACTGATCTAAATTAAAATTCATTTGCCATTTCTCAGCCACTTCTCCAGCAGATCAAGGTACTGCTGTATTTTCTGAAATTTCTGATAACCTTCCTCAGTCTCCATGATGCTGCCTATTTTAGTGTTGTCTTCAAACTTACAAATCTGCCTGTTCATTCTCATCTAAACCACAGATATATGTAATATGTAGTGGGCGAAGCAGTAAACCGTGAGGCTTTCCATTAATCACATGCCTCCAGGCTGACAAGCATCCTTCCACTATTACCCTCTGCTTCCCACCAACAAGGCAATTTTGCATCTAATTTGGCAGCTCCTCCCCAATTTCATGCGATCTAACCTTCCAGAGCAGTGTACCATTTGGAACCTTATTGAAGACCTAACTGGAATCCATTAAGACTGCATACACCATCCTGCCCTCCTCAACGTTGGTAGTCACTTAATCAAAGAATTTGAACAAATTTGTGAGCCATGATCTCCCATGCACAAAGCCGTGCTGAGTTTGATGTTGGGCTTTTCCCCTAAATGTTGGTTTTCCTGTTCCTCGGATGCAGCTTGGTCTGCTGTGCTTTTCCAGCACCACTCTAATCTTGCTCCTAATCACACCCTGTCTTTCCAAATGCATTTATAACTTATCTCTTAGAACCTGTTCAAGTAAATTACCTACAACAGATTTTACATTTACTGGTCTATAGCTCCCGCGTTTTTCTTTGTAGCCCTTCTTGAGTAAGGACACAGCATTCGCTGTCCCCCAGTCCTTCGTGACTTCGCCCGTTGGCCAGCGATGATGCAAAAATATCAGCCAGGGCTCCGGCAATTCCTTCTATGTCCTCCTGCAGTTTTCCTGAATATATATGGTCAGGACGAGGAAATTTATAGAAATATTGCAAAGTCTTTTTATTTCAGGTACAAACACCAAAGAAAGGAAAAGTGAAACAATGATGTTGAACATAACAAATTCGAAAATGTATTAATCATAGGAAATGCCCTCAGATGAATTTCAGTCATTGTGGAAACCTGAGAATTCTCAGAAATTCACGATCCAGAAACAAGGGCCATGAAACTGATAAGGAAATCAAAAATAGAACATGAATGTTAACAAACAGGAACAAAAACACTGCATAAATCTACAATCTGTATTTCAAAGGAAACAAAGTAAAAGCAAGGTCAAATATGGAAATTGGTAATTGGGAGAGGAGAGTTTATTGTGAAGAACAGGGAAATGGCCAAGAAAATAATCAGCTGCTTTGTATCTGTCTTCAAGGAGGAAGATCCATAAAATCAGCCAGTAATACCAAGTGATCATGTAGCGCTTGTGCAACTGAAGACAAAAAGTCAATTTATATCAGGAACAAGGTAGTATTTGAAAGTGTAACTGGACTGAGCATTGCTCAGCCTGAAAAACCTGACGTACTTCATATTAAAATGTCAGACATAACTCATCAACAGAAGTATTAATGGCACTGTCGATGACTGTGTATTATTTTCCTGTGTATTCTGCAGAGGCCGGAAACCATTCCGGATAAATGGAAGTTATTAAACGTGGTCCAAGCACTATAGATTAATAGAAGGGATCCAAGCATCTATAAAGGGAAGAAGACATAGTTTGGAGAATTGCCGAACAATTAACTTGACATCTGCAGGGAAACTGTTGTAATCTATTATGCAGCATATGATAATGGATATTTAGAAATTAATAGGATCAATGGAGAGAATCCACATGTATTTCTGGCAGATGTCTAACTCGATGTGCTATTAATTGTTAGACCCCATCTACCACCCCCTGAGAAAAGGAACAGAAAGTGACTTCGCCACAGGAAGTGATATCAACAACCCAAAGAAACCCTTAAAAAGAAAGCAGGAATGTGTAGCATCACTTCGCCAGAGGTCCACTGAAGATGTTACCTAGTAAGGTAAGGAAACTTCGGGAAATGAAACTGCCAGCTCAGCGAGCGAACCTGCATCCATTATGTACAGTATTGGTGACCCAATCTGAGAAAAAATATACTGATCACAATTAAATTGCAATGGACGTATGTCCAGATTAATCTCACAGATGGCGAGATTGTTGGATGAGGAAACTCGGCCTATGTTCTCCAGTGTTTCAAAGAATGAGAAGTGGGTCACAGTGAGATTTACAAAATTCACAAAACATAATACAAATGGGAAATTAACAGGACGCTTCCCTGGCTCCCCAATCCAAATTCAAGGCAAATAATGGCAAGATAAGGGATTGGCCACTTAAGACTGTAACTTTAAGGAAATTCATCACTCGGTGAGAACTGCCTAAAACAGGGTCATAGAAACCTGCTGGCAGTGTAAGATTAAGGAAAATCTCCAGATATTCTGCAAATGTGTCAAGCAGAAATGAACAACAATGGAACAGATACGAGTCATTAATGACTTGCCAAGTTGCATCCAAATCAACTTAGTGTTAGGAGACAGAGGGTAGTGGTTGAAGGCTGTTTGTGTGACTCGAGACTGATGTCCAATGGTGTATCACAGGGATCAGTGCTGGTGTTGGACTGGGGTGAACAAACCTAAAAATCACATAACACCAAATTATAGTCCAGCAGGTTTATTCAGAGGCACGAGCTTTCAAAGCACACAACCACCAAATGAAGAAGCAGCGCTTCGAAGTTAGTGCCTCCAAATACACCGGTTTTAGTATAACCTGGTGTTGTGTGATCGTTATCCTTATTATTTGGGGTATTCATAAATGAATGCAGCTGTGAATATAGGCGGGGGTGCTGGGAGTGTGACAACTAATTTTGTGTTTGATACAAAGATTGGCCGGGTGGTTGGCAGTGAGGAGGAAGGTCTTGTGTTGCAGCAAGATACAGATGGAATGGTCAGATGGGCAGAGCAATGGCAGATGGAATGTAACCTTAATAAATATGATGTGATACACTTTGGAAGAAGGAACTGGACCTGGAGTACTCAATGAATGGCAGCACACGACGAAGCTCAGAGGGTGTTTCTCCACACTTCCCTGAATATGACTAAATGCGTTCATGCACAATTTTGAAAAAACATAAGGGACCGTAAACGTAATCTTTATTCATCAAGGCATAGATTATAAGAGCTATGCAGAACTTTGGTTTGGCCAAGATGGAGTACTGTGTGTAGTTCTGGGAACCACATTACAGGAAGGACCTGATTGTATTGGAAGGGGCTCAGAGGAGATTCACCAGGATGTTCCCAGGGATGGAACATATCAGCTATGGAGAGAGGCTGGATAACCTCAGGTTGTTTAATTTGGAGCAGAGGAGGCTGAGGCGGCCGTGATTCAGAAGGATAGGATTCTAAGGGACATGGGCAGGGTGGATAGACAACAGCTGTTCTTTTTAGTCAAAGGGCCAAGAACAATGCAGCACATTTATAAGTGAAGGGAATTGAGGTTTGTTTTTCATCCAGAGGGTGTTGGGGTCAGGAATGTCCTTCCTGAGAGAAGTTGTCATGGTAACTTCACAACCATTAGAAAATACACGGCTGTACACTTGAAATGCCATAAGATTAACTGCTACGGGACTTGTGTCGGAAAATGGGACGACTGTAGACAGTGCTGTATTGTTGATGGTACAAAGTCTGTGCTTCCGTGTTTGTATGGCTGTGGAAGGTCATTCATTGAGTAGTTTAAGATACGAATTGATGGGTTTCTGAAGAGTATATTAACAAGGGTTTTAAGATTGAACTTGTAATATCTTATGAAAATATGTCAGTGGCAAAATTAAGTGGACAAATGTGCAGCTTTCTTACAGTCTGATACCAGAGAATTGAGGACCGGGAAAAGGCAGAACTATGGAGCAAATACTTTAGTTATGTCTTCACAGAAGAAAACAAAACAAAAAAGAAAACTTCCCAACAATCCTAGTGAACATTAGTCTGTTGAGAAAAAAGGAATAGAATGACATTTGCAACCAAACACTCTTAGAGGAAGTATTGGAACTGGAAGTAATGAGCACAGATAAAGTTAACCGAGATTGATCAAATGGGAATCATAATTAAGAAAGTGACGTTTAGCATAATTATGGAGAAGCAATCAATGCAATATAATTGCATTTTCAGAAAGATTTTTGATAAAGCCCAAAGCCTATTCTGCAAATTCAAATCCTCTGGGACTGGGACTAATATGGTTTTAGAATGGGAGAGTGGGCAGGAAGCAGTGACTAGGAATAAAACAATGGGTTTATTTGAAAGGAAGGCTTGGAGGATATAGCAAGGATCGGGGTTTGGGCTCCAGCTATTCCCAATACACAACATATATTTTGTTGAGTGGATCAAATTTAATATTTCCAAGTTTGCTGATGGCACTAAACAATATCGGATTGTGAGTGGGTGCGCTGGATGTGCAAGGTGATTGCGACAAGTGGAGTGTCTGGGTAAATACGTAGCAGATGGAGAGCAATGAGGGGTGGGGGATATGGTCTATGGGGGATATGTGATATTGTGATCTTTGATGGTAAAAACAGAACGGGAGCCTATCATTTGAAAAGGGATTGTTTGAAAAATGTTGATCTACAAAGGAAGTTAAGCTGCATTTTTGTTTCCTTCTGTGCAACCCTCCGAGATCAGTGTAGGGCAATGAGATCTGAATCGAGTAGTCAATACTGGGAATGGCATTGGCACGCTGACCAGTATACACAGACCCAACACGTGGGGAGGTGTAGCATTGCAAAGGATCTGTTTCTCCCTGTGCACTGGTCACAGAAAGCAATTTTGCAGGAGCAGAAAACAGATAGGCAGATAAATAGTGTATTCACCCTCATTTCAGGGGGATTTGAATCCAGGAGTAAGGGTGTTTCATTGCAGCTGAGCAGGGCCTTGGTGAGACCTCATCTCGCACATTGTGCAGTATGTTATGCAGTTTTGGTCTCCTTACCCAATAAAGGAGAAACCTGACATTGAGGGAGAGCAGTAAAGGATAACCAGACTGATCTCTGGGATGATAGGCTTGTTGTGGAGCAGAGTTTGGGGCGGCTATGCCTGTATTCCATGGGCTTTAGGAAAATGAGTGGAGATCTCAGTGAGATATATAAAACTCTGTTAGGGCGAGACAGATTGGAAACAGGGGTGACAATTCCCCTGGCTGGGACTTCAAAACAAGGGGCCACAGTATTATGTACAGACAGGCCACTCTGCATTGAGATGTGAATAAATGTCTGCACTCAGAGACTGGTGAACCTGGGGTACTATCTCACAGATCAGGCTGTGGAAACCAAGGCACTGAATATAAATATGCATTTCTGGAAACTAAAGGGATAGGGAGACAGCAGGGTATTGTATGAAGATAGAGGATCAGATACCATTACAGGTTGTTCTCCAATAACGTGGTAGCTGCTTTCCTGTGCATCACTGTGTTGCAGAAAATCATGCAATATTAATAATGTGGTCTATGTGGAAAGGAGGATAATGGGCGAACTGCAAAATATCAGTAAAAAACAAAAATTAAAGTTAGTCTAACACACACTAGCACAGTCTAATTAAACCTTTAAATCATATATTGTAATGAAATAGTGTTAATAATGACAATTCAGTCATTGGCTACATCCCTGTACCTTTCACCAAACTCTTCACCAGAAAGTGCTCAGGACTGACTGACCACGTGATGCCAACATGGAATTTCAGTTCTCCTGAAGATTCTCCCCCGGTTTGAAATAAAGTTCCTTCTAATTGGAGAGAACCTGTTTCAAGCTCAGGTTCAAAGCTTGCAGAGCGGATTACATTCCTGTTTAGCTGAACACTCAGAGGGTGCATTTGGCAGACAGAGGATCCTGAAGCTGGGTTTTGTTGTACAGATGGTGCCTGGCAAGGAATCGCGTCACAGTGAGCGGGAGCTCACTTTATAGAAAAAAGGTGCACAATTCACGAATCGCATTGCAGTCAAATCACGTTGAATAAACACGCGTTATCAGAGAAATGCCTGTATATTGAATCGAGGAGCAAGATTGATGGACTGAAGGTCTACAACAGTTCTTATTTTATATTTCACAATGTTTAAACATATTAATAGATATGAACACTGCGTCGGGAAAACTGCTTTGAGGAGATTTTCTCAATGAAGTAGAATGGGGAAGGCTCAATGTGTTGAATGACCTACTCCTTTCCCGATGTTTCTGTGCAGCCTGTGGGAAAGCTCTGTAAATGTTGTCACAAGCTCTGAGATGTGAGGAAGGAGGACTCTTCAGGGTCAATAGGACTGTGATTCCCGTTCCCTTTTCTGATATCGAGGCTGGTGCCGGTTATTCTGTCTGTTTATTTCCTTTATGACCTCGGAGCAGTGTGATACAATTGACTGTCTTGCTTGGCCATTTCAGGGACCATTGAAGACTTTATCACATGTCTATGTGTCTGGAGTCACTTTTAGGCCAAACAAGAAAAGCACGGGAGATTCACTTCCTGAAAGTACGTTGGGGAATGAGATCGAAGTTTACAATCAACATTGGATGCAAGGTCATTGTTACAATCACCAGATTCTAGATCTTGATATTTTATTAATTGTTTTTAACTTCCACCAGCTGCCAGAGCATTATCCTGTATTGGATTAGTAATCCAGTGACATTTCCACATCAGCACCATCGCCACATAGGAACCTATCAGAAACCACAATGGGCGGTTTATTTCTGGACTGCTTGACAGCTCTGTCAAAAAGAACTCCCACCAATGTGATTATCGTGAAGGGACTGAGGGGGTGGTAAATGGTCAGAATGTAATTATTCACCTATTAGGGGAACAGACATAGTTGAGTAATTTTCCACATTGCTGAAAATGTGTTGCTGAAAATGTGATGCAGTCGTCAGGCAGCATCTAAGGAGCAGGAGAATTGACGTTTCATGCATGAGCCCTTCTTATCCTGCTCCTTGGATGCTGCCGGACCTGCTGAGCTTTTCCAGCAACACATTTTCAGCTCTGATCTCCAGCATCTCCAGTCCTCACTTTCTCCTCGATAAATTTCCACATTGCCAGGGAGTTGTCAGAGTTGGAGCTGGAATGAAACAGCTTCCCGAGGGCCACGGGTTGTTGTGCAGCATAAGTCTTCAGTCCTATTGTAGGAATGGTGTCAGGGTCCATTGTCTTTGTCGTATCTACTGTGTTCAGCGGTTTCTTCATGTCTCATGCAGCGAATCGAATTGGTTGAACACCGCCACCTATGATTCTGTGGATATCATGGCGAGGATGAGGTGGATCAATCCTTTAACACCTCTGGCTGAGGATAGTGCAGATACTAAATCCTTGTCTTTTTCACTGATGTGCCAGGCTGTTCCATTATTTAGGATGGGGATATTTCTGATGTCCTCTCCTCCAATAAGTTTTGTAATAGTACATCGACATTTATGTCTCGATGTGGCAGGATTGCAGAGCTTAGATCTGATCTGTTGGTCTTGGGATCATTTTGTCCTCTCTATCAGATGTTAGTTCTGCTGTTTGGAATGAAACCATTCAAGTGTGGTAGCTGTCATGGGTTGTGATCAGCTTTAGGTACACATGGTTCTGACCGTGGCAAGTTCACCCACTCTCGTCACTGAACCATT